>NC_051164.1:97751235-97858735 GCF_013339745.2 Dermacentor silvarum | reverse complement strand
CGGCATCACGCGCCAAACAACAACCAGCACCAGCAGCAGCAGCAGTCCAATCAGAACCGACACCCCGACAAGACGACCGGCGTCACCCCTGGCGGCGGCGCGGGCACTCAGCAGACGAACGCTCTGACGGAGCGCGACTTCCGGCACCTGGAGCGCCACCTGTCGATGAAGAAGACCATACGGAAGCAGATCAGCCGCAACTTGGCTCAGGTGAAGTATCGGAACGGTGTTTTTGTCCAGGTAATGCCGGGATTTCGTTTTAGTGCTGAAGGGTTTTCCATTCTGGACACTGTTGAATCCCGCTGTATGTTTGTGTTTTTTATCTAAGTACACACGGCGAGCCGCCCTTAATTTGAACCAATCGGAGATATAAACAAGATGGCGAATCGAATGATATGGCAGAATTTGACAATGACCAGAATGACACCCCAGTGCCAAGAATAACACCAAGTCCAGGTAATGCCGCGACTTCGTTTTCTATAGGGTGCTTCTGGATCACAGTCGAATCGCGCCATCTTTTTGTTTTGAGCTAATCACAGACGACGTAGCCACCCTGTGAGTCAGTGAGAGATAACGAGATGGTATATTCGACCGTATGGCAGAATTTGATAAATGTTCATTCTTCCATAAGCATATACATACATGTATATGCTTATGTCTTTATCTTATATACTCAGATAAAGACATTGTAAGCATTGTTGATCCTTCTATAATTTCTCAAAAATTCAACGCATTTTTCACTCAGTTCTTGCGAGGACGGCGTCGCATGCACACTTGCCATTGTAACCCGATGCCACAAGTGAATATAAGTGAAGACTGCATTCTTTGTCTTTAGCGTAAATTTGATCTAAAGAAATATCCTGGTTGTAATGGTATATCAAACGTTTTTCTTAATAGATATGCAGTCGGGGTGGAGAAGTATTTGTATGCAATTTACATGACCTCCTTAGAATCTTGTGTAATACCTGATGACATGGCGCTCTGCAAGAGTGATTCCAGTTCATAGGTCGGGGTCTCCGTTGGAATTAGGTAACCATAGGTCAGTTTCTTTGACATCCACAATTTGTAACTTACCAGAACACATTACTGTTAAGGATGTTATGCTGAATCTATAAAATAATCAACTGCTAAGTGGCAGCCTACATGGCTTCAGGGCTGCTCTCTCCACTATAACTCAGTTGGCTGAAATAACCGACGACTTCGTAAATACAATGAATGTGAAGGGTCGAATTGACGCAGTGTTTTTAGACTTTTACAAAGCGTTTGATGTTGTTCCTCATACCAAGCTGAAAGCTGTTGGTATTGAACGCAACACTGTTAGTTGGATGGCATGCTACTTAAATTCAAGGGAACAATGTGTGGTTAATGGCTGCGCCTTTGACACGTTGGATGTGTACTCGGAAGTCCCAGTGGGGTATGTGCTTGAGCCGCTGTGGTTCTTGGTTGATTTAAATAATATTTACTTTGCAATGCAACCACCTGTCAAGATCCGATTGGTTGCAAACGATTGTGGTGTGTATGCTAGCATAAACAAAGACGGTGATCAAATTAGATTAACTGACGCACTGCATTCGATTTGTGCATGGTGTGACAAATGTAATTCCTGAGGTACTCGTCGAACATCTGAGGAAATTGGCACTCTGTACGTACCATATGTAATGGTGTTCCCTCTGTGCGTTATAAAGAGAGCTTAAGGGGTTGCACATTTTCACACTCTCTTGCGACGACTTCAGGAAAGCGGTGTTACAACTTTTTTCTAATGCTTAATATACTATTTCGGGGTTTCATGGCGTTTAAATGTTCCAGTGATTAAAATAAGCGCCTTATTTAACTTCTACTTGCCAAGTGCAGAAGAGAGATATAAAGCACCTTTAGTGAAAATTATCGCAATAAGAGTTGCCCTATTGGGCAGGTCATGTAATGCCTAAGGCAGATGATCGGTGGTCAATTAGAGTTATTGAAGGGTTGCCAATGGAAGAGAAGCGCAGTCGAGGCCAGCTGAGAACTAGTTGGCGTTTTGAAATTAGGAAATGTGCAGGCATAGCATAGGTCGAGCTGATGCAGATGTTTAATTGCAGATCGCTGGAAACGCCTTCGCCCTGCAGTTGACTTAAAATAAGCTGATGATTACTGGTGATGATCATGACAGCTAGAAGAGAGTTTAAATAGTATCATTCCATAGATGTAACGATGCCTTTCTTCATTTTCTTCAGTGCGCTGAATAAGCGCACGGACTGTATAAATGACATGGACAGGCGAACGCTTCCGCCTAATTTATTTTCAGTAGAACAGACTAGATATATCCTGCGAGCACTTGCAATGTTGCTGCGCCACAATTCTGGTCAAAATCATGCACCAACTACACTTTAAAAAAAAGTTTACACCCTTCGCGGTGTATCTTGTGCCCAAACAGTAATTGTCATCTATCTTGCTTGCGTCTTTTTTTTTCTTGAAAAACTCTGCGCTCGCAACTTTCCTGTCAATAATGTTATGCCACGCTGATATTGCGCATGCTATCCGTGACCCTGAAGTACCGGGCGTGCAGCGTTATTGAAAGGAAAGGTACGCAATGTAGATGGCAAGTATTGTTTTGCGACAAGATAGACTGCAACAGGTGTTCATTTTATTAAGATATCAATTATGTGGACTCTCCAGGCGCGTTTCCGCCTTCGGCGTCGCCGTGATGTTCCGTCTAAAGTCCAAGTGCGTTGAAGCGAGAGGCAGTACGAAGGTCCATTCGCTCTCTGCTGCTGCCGCGCTTCCTCACTCCAGCGTTTTGACAGCGAGTGTGCGCGGTCATCGAGTGAGATGTGTTGATGTTTGCTTGTGCTCTCGTGGCACCACATGCTTGTTAATTTAGTTAGTAAGCAAATGTTTACTAGTTTACACGGCCGATAAAATTACTATCCTTACTTCCTATAGTTATCTGCTAATTTGCTATCGCAATCGATGCTTGGCCTCTAGGGCGAAACTCCGACCTTTTATGTTTCTGAGTGTATAGCACGACAACGTGGTTTACTAGCCTTTCATCTGTGCCGCTTATAGCTAAATTTCTCGTCTACCTTTCATTTTACCAGCGTCCGCTTGAATTGCCCCACTATTAATCTTTCCGCAGGCTTTCGTCGAGGACCCCAAGGTGCTATGCAACAATGCCGTCAACAACAACCACAGCCGGCAGCCGCCCGCGCAGCAGCCGCAGGTCATCACGCTCACCAGGGCCAAGATCGCGCGCTCGGACCAGACCTTCCTGGACATGTTGAAGGAGCCCAGCAACAAGCCTGTCGAGGACAACAACAACGCCGGTCGCACCGTGACCGAGTCCTGCTCGTCCAACCAGCAGTCCTTCTGGAAATTCCTCGGCATCAAGGGCAAGGGCAAGCGATGAACAAGCTGCAATGCTTCACTGGCCAAGCCAGGTCGTGACCAGGTGGCGTGGAGACGAACCAATTGGCCATTCTCTGCGATCGTCGGTTTTCTTGTTTAGAATTTTTAAGGCTTCCAGTATGAGTGCTTTGATACGTGAATGTTATTATCTCTGCCCTATCCTACTTTGAAAGAAAATGTGCAGTGAATGTTCTTTTTTTTTCTTCCTTTTCTGGAGGACGTGACTGGCGCACACGCCTTCGCGCTTGTTTGTCAAAGATCATACGCGGGACGATTGCAAGACAAAGGCCTTTGAGGTCTTCGCGAGCAGGTCAGCTGAGCAGGTCGCCGCCATGGTGTTCGAACAAGGACACGCCTGTGAGGAAACACAGTTTCGCTCGCGACGTTTCTGAGAGGTTTGTGGTAGAACGGCTAGTCCTTTAGGGTGTTGAGAAGACGTGGACGGTGTGCGCCTTATGCGTGAGAGGCGGTACGACGTGAACTTTTCTCCAGCGACGCTCGGACTGGATCAGTTCGACAGGCGTGTCATTTCGTTCGGCCCGTGGTGAGTTCGAGGCCGGCCCGACACCCGTGCAACTGAGTTCGTGTGAACCCATCGGCACGCCTTGGGACAGTGTTGCGACACCAAGCGGCCCTACGCCCTGCACCGAATCGACAACGTTCCGTCCATCTCGCCGTCTTCGACGCGTCACAAGGACCTCGGTGCGCGACGTGCTTGCAAGCCCTGGTGGCGGATCCCTGTCACAGGTGCATTACGCAACATCTTGGCGCGTTTGGTTATCTTAGACAATCGTTTCTTCGTTCTTTGGCTGTCTGCTTCGAGTGATTTCGTCGGCGTACTTGTTTGGATCTGTGCGTTTTTTTTTTTCTGTCACTAACTGACGCTCCTTTCGTGGCATCCAATACGAGCCTTCGTGTGGACAATTACGTGAATGCTATCATACAAATCCTTGGCGTTGAGCGCTGGCGTTTGGACATTTGTAACGCCAAGTCCGCATGTTGAATGGTGACTTGAGCCATTGCCTATGAGTGCAGTGTCGGTTGCACTAGATTGCGGAGAGGACTGTCGTGTGCATATAGCACCGTGCTAGTGCCGCAAGAGCGTGCGTTTTGGCAGGTGTTGCTCTCGTTGGCTGTCCGATTTTGAAAGTGTGGCTCGCACGGACTCCCAATCGGAGGAGAAGTGCCCTTTTATTGCATTTTTGCTAGCACATGTACCACGACCAGGGTGGTCATTTCCAGCCCGTGCATCTTTAGAAGTGAAGGACATCGTTAGTACCGTGTCTTTCGTGGCAGAGGCCTCAGTCTTGTGTTGAGGCCTTCCTTTTTACGCCGGAAAGGCGGCCGCATTCCTTATAGTAGTAGTGAAACGTGTAAATTGCAGGTTACTGTTTCGTTGTGTTTTGCTATAGCGTGTGTACTGCTTGGTATTTTTGTTTACTACTTGAGGGCGCCCCTATGCTGTACGCCAGTCATCCTACTTGATTAGGGCTGTCTCGGCAACTCACAACATTGCGACCGTTCTTTTTTTTTTTTTTTTTTCACTTTGTCACTGAAGACATCGCTGTACCGTGCACTTGACTCTTGAAGCCTCGGTGAAAGTTCCGTGCTGGTTGTTTTGTGATATGCTTTGCAAGTTTCTTATCGTTTTTGTAATTAAATATTTGCTTCTTTGAACCTTAACGTAGGACGCATTCTCATCTAACGGGCATACGTATTTGGACAAATGTTTGCTTTTTCAAGGGCGCTATCACGTTTGCAGACATTTTGTGCATCGCATGCTCGCGGGTCTTCTTCGAGAAAATTTCAACATTGAATTGCTCGACTTCACTTTCAAACAGTTGACCATGTGGCAACAATTGTGATTGGCATCACTAGCTTTTACTTTGTCCACGTCCCTGAACGAACTCACTTTGACGGGTTCGCCAAAAGCACGTTTTATCTTTACCTATATAACAGCGCGCGCCACAGTTAGTCTAAACACGCAGAACACTCCCGAGCAGCTTGCATACTTGCTAATCGGAACGTGCAAACTACACTGCCATCAGTCCACAAAACACAATACATGTGTAATCCGCTTAACAGATGTTGCACATACGAGCAGCCGTGCTGCTACTTGTCAAGTTAACGGAATGAGTCCATCTGCGTTGCCAGCTCTCAATTTTATTGTGAGATGGCGCTTGTATGGTTTATGAGTATCAATCAAATGTTCATTCCTTCCGATGTAAAGGCCCATTTTGTACTTTTTACTTACAGCAAGCATACTGTTGCAAATTGTTTCCATCGCTAGACCAGCAGGGTAATCACATCTTCCATAACTCTTTCTCGTAGGTTCCCACTTCATAGAGATGGCATCGATCATATGATGTTACCACATAAGTCACTTCCGATTTACACATGGTCGAGTCGATGCAGCAAACGTTGAATTCTGTACGCTGTATCACTGGTTTGCAGTGGGTCTTCCGGAGCACATACATAATCAGGTTTAGCAAGCCTACTCAGCAGCAGTTTACTCAAATGCAAACCTTTCCTAGCAGTGTCTAACATTCCTAACAATGTAGGAAATTTGCGAAACAGATGAACAATTTGGACTAGATCTCTTTCAGCACTAATAAACTTGTTTCATGTAATCGGCCTTACATGTCAATACAGGACATCCAGTCGCTGTCAATATGTTCCAGATACATGTACCACAGACCTCCGATTGAAAACGATGCAAAAAATTGTGAGAGTGCCAATGAGTGCACACCGCTGGTCCACTGGACAAGCCAGTCTTGCAATTTAAGTGTCAAGTCTGCCCTTTCAAGCTGACCGAATGAAGTGAAACGAACTGAGTGGACACAGCCGTACCTTTGAAGTAGTGAACTGAGCCACTTCTGCTGAGTACGCCTTACCTTCACACTGCGTTATTTTTCGACCTGGTGCAATCACATCTACTGTGCTATAAAGAGCATTCTTAAGCACCTAAAGCGGTCGAAAACGAACTTTTCTGTCAGCTGGCACAGCAAACAGATGGGTTTTGTTAGTGTTTAGATGACATTCAACTCTGCCTTTTTTGCTGTGCGCTAAATTTCGAGAAGCTGCTCAGGTGGCGGCTCTGCAATGTACATTTTTGATGGCACAACAAATTAATAGTCTCAGTTTTATCGAACTCTGACACTTCATTTACCTTAATGTGTGTGGCCGATATTGTACCCAACTCCGATGTCTAATCATGAAGGATTATTTCGCGGACCTTAATTCCTGGTTGATTAGCGCTTGAATATTCATAAAGTGTTTGAAAGCTCTGTGCGGTCCAGCTTGGTGTTGCCATAACAGCATCATGCATGGACTGAAATCGTGGCCTTGAGCATCGTGCTCATTTGGTCACTAGAGTTTCAGCTTTTACGCAAACGTGCTACTATTTACTACTGGAGGCGCACACGTGACGCCATTTGGTGACGTTGAGGTCGGCCAGAACGCACGCACAAAACTATTACTGCATGACGACCTATGTTTTTCTCAGTCGCTGGTGTGAAGGCGCTGGCAACACATGAAAGTATATAGCGACCTTTCTTTTCGATAAGAGCAGCATCGAAGACAAAGACGTTTCTGGTGCTTTGTGATTCAACAGACTGCCACAAGATGCCGCATCCATCGCTGGTGCTGCCATCCACGTTTTCGATGTTTCCGTATTGCGTAAACCGCAATGATCTGCACTGGACAGGCTAGAACTCTCTAATGAAGAGTTTCGCCTTGTCCGCACACGTATTATCGCATACTTCACGGAATACCAGAAACGTGGACGGCAGTAGCAACATCGGTAGCGCCACCTTGCGCCACCAGCCAGTAGAATATGGTTGGTCACTAATAAAAGCTTTGTCAACATCGGTTAGACTGTGCCACCAACGCGACCTTCTCGCGTCTGCGTCTCTAGTGTAATACGTTTACGGACAAGCAAAAACTTTGTTTCGTACAACCTGTCGAAATGTATGAGGCACAGGACGTGGGCTGCTCGAGCTGTTTGTATAAAAATTATCACTGCCTTCTCTTCGTTTAAAAGCCAGATCCTTTGGGTTGTAACTCTTTCGAGAACGTAGCTTATTGTGGTAGCGGAAATGCCTATTTGTTCTGTGTCTGTGCATCTCAGTAAGATTGTGATGCGCACTTTTGTTGTCTTCTTCTTTTTTTAATTCTTCTACGTCTGGCAGACAGAGAGCCATATTTACGCGAGATTTATAGAGCCAACACACATTACACACGAAAAGAGTGTCGATTTGAGAAATGAGCGCCTGGTGAAATGCGCCACCGGCGACGTACGTAGATGGCAGTGATGCTTGTGTACAAAAAACAACCTACGAATGAATGTGCTCTGAATGTGTGTGTATGACTGTACATACGAAGCGGAGATTTAAAAAAAAAATTCACTACGCAATAAAAGAACGGAACAAAGAATGTGTACGTCTCCTCTAATTCTCAAGCCGTGGTCTTGTTTTTCGCTTCTTCATAGTTAAGGTTGCACTTTACTGAAACGTTTCCACACGCAGTCAGAAAATTCCACGCATTGTTCGGTCTCCTACTTGGGGAATTGATTTGAATTTATCCACTATTCCAACCAAACCACAGCATAACTTCAAGAAAACGGAAAACGCATGACTGCACATGCAAACTTTCAGGAGAGTGTTTGGATCATAAAAATTATATTCGTCTGTTGCGTTATTCACACGTGACAGCCGGCACACACGAGTACACCCCCGTATTCACAAATGTATCTTAACTTATCATAGCTTGAAGTACATGCTTGACTTGATCTAAGTGACGCCTGTCGTGAATGCGCCAAAGAGACGCAGTGAGCGTCCCGGGCACGTTCACGCCAGGCGACATTTAGATCAGGTGAGGGCTTCAAATTCGAGATACATCTCTGAATACGGGGGTATGTTCGCTGCAGTTCACTGTGCGTGCGAAGTCCCCATGTCGAAACACTCGCTTCTGCCAGAGACATCGCTTGATCGACAACTGTTAATGACTTCAATTCTCCATCTTTCCTGCGAACATCTCTCCCTCGCGGAGCTGTTGAAACAGACTATGTATGGCCGAGCAGGTAGGTATGTTTGTTTGCATGGAGTTGCTGAGACGTTGTATGGCTCTCTCTGAATGCCCGCTACATCACTCTCTCGCCAGTCAGGTAGGTAAGTTGGAGTGCAGAGTTCTTGCAATGCTTCCACGGAGTTACCAACGTTTGCAGTGCGCGACCCACGTCAGTGGAACGCGCCACCGCGCCACCGTGCGAATGTGCTTCAGCGTTTCGAAGATCACTATGCGTAATCGCTTCCCTCTTCTTGCTAGACATATTCACCCTTTTCGCGGAGGAGTTTGCTCTAGAAAAACGAGATGGCGCTTTCAGCGGCGCGCCTCACGTTGCCTGAGTGAAAGCGCACGAATGCGAAACCATTCTCAAGTATTATTGCGCAACAAAAAGACACGGACGTGAGAGAAGAGGAACACACACAAGCGCAATAATACTCGAGTATGGATTACCAACTTGGCCGGAATGCTGCCAGCGAAACGATTACCGCTTCCGGTCTGGTACTGCGCGGTCAGCTGTCAGAAAAGCAACTGGGTGTTCGCTAACGCACTGTGATGAATTCGCGCTGCAAAATACGCAACGGCAGAGGGTTGACGTGCGCGGTAGGTGGCTGCAAAAATAGTGACTCGCATATTAAGGAATGGAAAGCACTTGTATTTCCTGTAAAGCTGTGGCTCGTGTCGTCCACGCCGTCTGCAGTGTAAACAGGGAGGTAGCTGAGGCAAGCAATGGCCCACGTGATCAAACATAGCAGCGCCCACGGTATAGCCGGGATAAGGGTCAATAGGCCGCGATAAGCGCGGCCGCCTGCGATAAGCTACTGGCTGGCTTCCTAAGCGTGGTTAGTGTGCCGTACCGGTAGCCGAGTGGATAGGGTGTTCGGCTGGTAACCGTAAGGATGGTGGTTCGAATCTTCGCGCCCGCGTTGCTGTAAAAAGAAAAAAAAAAAAGCAGCGATGCGGGCACCGAGAGAGAAAGGCAAAAAAATAAAGAGAGGGAGGTTGACCAGAGAATGTCCGGTTGGCTTCTCTGTATTGGGGGTTGGGGTGAAAGGATGCAATAGGGACCTATAGTATAGCTAGCATAGGCGAAGACCCGGGACCAGGTGCCTGCATCGCTCTACGTAGATTGCTTGGCGGCAATCGCGGACTCTCGGCGATGTGGCGCTACCTGGGACCACGGTCGCTCCGGGTGATACCCGGTAGTAATACGCTCGGTCGCCGGTATGTGGTGGACAAGGGGAGGTTTTGTGTCATGGTGCACATTATTTCCTCTCGCTGTCCCCCGGGTATCCGAAGAGGGCGGATCCCTGTTGCTCGCCTTTTGGTGCTCTCGGCACACAGATGACGAATGGGGAGCAATCCTTGGAGCTCCGCCCCGTAAACATCGCACCTGGGATAATGCATGCCCCCCCCTCGATACGTGTGAAAATGGCACCGACCACGTCGTTAATAACCCCCCGCAATACCTGTACGAATCGCACCGACCACGTTCGTAGTAGCCCCGCCCCCCGCAGTACCTGTAGAAATCGCACCGACCACGTCGTTAATAGACCCCCCCCCCCCCTCACTTTTGCTGGGAGGGGGCGGGGCGGGGGCTATTAGCGACGTGGTCGCCCCCAGCAAAAAATGAGGGGGGGGGGTCTATTAACGACGTGGTCGGTGCCATTTTCACACGTATAAGGGGGGGGGGGGGGGGGTCTATTAACCACGTGGTCGGTGCGATTTCTACAAGTAGTGCGGGCGGGTGCTATTGACGACGTGGTTCGTTAGATTTACGACGATTCGTTAGCTTTTACATGCATGACATAAGGGGGAGGGCGGTTGAGCAGTCCTCGCTTCGTGCCCTCGCTCCGCAAAAGGCGAGCAACAGGGATCCGCCCTCTTCGGATACCCGGGGGACAGCGAGAGGAAATAATGTGCACCATGACACAAAACCTCCCCTTGTCCACCACATACCGGCGACCGAGCGCATTACTACCGGGTATCACCCGGAGCGACCGTGGTCCCAGGTAGCGCCACATCGCCGAGAGTCCGCGATTGCCGCCAAGCAATCTACGTAGAGCGATGCAGGCACCTGGTCCCGGGTCTTCGCCTATGCTAGCTGTACTATAGGTCCCTATTGCATCCTTTCACCCCAACCCCCAATACAGAGAAGCCAACCGGACATTCTCTGGTCAACCTCCCTCTCTTTATTTTTTTGCCTTTCTCTCTCGGTGCCCGCATCGCTGCTTTTTTTTTTTTTTTTTTTTTTTTTTTTTTTTTACAGCAACGCGGGCGCCAAGATTCGAACCACCATCCTTACGGTTACCAGCCGAACACCCTACCCACTCGGCTACCGGTACGGCACAATGAACGCGCTTCGGAAGCCAGCCAGTAGCTTATCGCAGGCGGCCGCGCTTATCGCGGCCGTCCAGCCGTAAGAGAGAAGCGATGACGCATATAACCCACGTGATTTTAGAAACTTCACCACTGCACTGAAGCTGCGCACAGTGCAGTCCCCCACAATGGCGTGATGGTTGCAGCGCGCGACCCACTGACGTGGCAATAAAGCGTGAAACGCGATGCCCACAATCCTGCCGAAGTGTTCGCAACACGCCTGCGATTTCATGCTTGCACAGTTATTATGAACAGTGCTTTCCAGTGGCATATTATTGAGAAAAATAAATCGCTCGCAGCAGCAATAATAAATAATCAGTCAATCAATGAATCGATGTTTATTGTATGTACGCAGGAACAAACACGCAGTAGGTCTGATTATTGGCGCAAAGAGAAATAAACAATGATCGTAATATTTATTTTCCATAGATTTCAAACAACACATTTGTGCAATGGATCGTCGATCTTTAGCCGATTATGCTAGCTCAACGCCGAGTAGAAGAAACGTCATCACAAACGATCCACAAGAAACCAGTGAGGCGAGAGCACTTTGCCGTAACAACACAAGATGTACCAGGGCGTACACGAAATCTCCGAGAGATGCCTTCCAGTGAATTACAGTAGAAGTGCAGATGTTGATGACAGACCGCTCGCCACAGGCGCCACAACGCGATGGTTCGCTGCAGGACAGCCAGCTGCGCTCCTAGAGGGCGCTGGGTCGCATCGTTGCAGAATTCAGCATTTTAAAGCAAATATTTCTTTACCTTACCTTACCTAGATTCGGCGTGTCGCTCTCAGGGATACGATAGCTCTCGCGAGGTTTCACGTGAGTCGGTACCAGTCGCGTTGGCAAATAGGGCCAACAGCGTTTCTGGCGTTTCTGGCACATCTTCGCACAGTGCAGGAACGCATTCGGCCGTCTGCTTCGACGCGTCCGGTGGCGAGTTTCGCAAACTCTCGCGAAGGTGATAGTATCGCTCGAGAATCGATCAAGTATCATTCCATATTGTTCGAGGAATTATCACCCTTGATTAAAAACTTACCCATGCTCTGTACGGTACGCCACCGTGGCTTGCACCGTGGCAAGATATCTTGCCGACTCATCGACGCTTCGCTTATATCAGTGTTTCTCAAACTGCGGGTCATGATAACCAAATGGGTAATGATCCTTTTTCTGGGGGCCATCGAGGGTCGAACTATCACTGTAACCAATGACGTCAGCGCCTCTTACCGACCTCTGACGTCAAGCTTTAAACCATGTACTCAGGGCCCTCCTCGCTCTCCTCCGTTTTTTTCCGTGCGAGACGACTAAGCTTTGCCTGGGAGGTGGCCAAAGAAATGCTATAGCATTGCCTAAACTACATTCTTCTTGTTAAATGAATCTTTGTTAAACACATTACGGTACTTTACACATTAACAACTATTTTTGGTAGATGTCTCAGCTGCGGGTAATGTCTTTAAAATAAGTTAAAATGTAGATGTACCAACGTCATTGAGAGAAGTGAATTTTCATGGTAGCTATGGTACTATACTAAAAGGCCTCACGTACTGGTAACGTTTTTCGAGAAACACTGGCTTACACCACTCCCACAGTGCGTGAAATCTGCATGATATTTTATTGCGACAGCAACTATATGGACACTCAAGGCCTGTTCCGGCCGGCGGCTACTGTACTTTGTAGTGAGTGCCGCAAATACATTTGGGTTGTTGTTGGTGTTCCGGGTCTTCCGAGTCGCGGTTTCGCTGTGCAAGCTCCAGTGATGGCGCGGCATACGACCTTGTATAGATAGTTCCCGCCGCCTATGCACCTTGTCGTCGTGATGTGCAGGAGTGTAGGCGGGTACCTCCATGGATGACGGCCGATATGGACTCTTTCCACACCGCATCGATTCACGACAACGGTAGCCTCGTATGGACGGCGTAGAACCTGAACCTTCATGTGACGTTGTCCTGGGCGCGCTTACGTCATTTTGGCTATAAATAACGTGGTCGGCGCATTGCGAGTTGCCGGTGCAGCAAAACGCTTTGACTGGCTGGAAAGTGGTGGCTGGGCTGGTTGGTGCAACATTGTTTAAACTAGGACTGGCTGACGGGCGCACAGTGGCCGTAGCAGAACTGTAGCGTATAGGCAGTCTTGGCTCTTGAAGACGCTGGGGTTACGACCGAGGCAATTGATGGGCCTTCTACAGCACTTTTGACATGTGCGAACTATGACCTTTGTGAATCTCACCTAAGCAGTCAAGCAATTTCGCTAGGCTGATCGCTTTAAACACGTGCAATTTACATACACATGTAAATTGGCATGTAGATTAGCACGTACAATTTAATAAATTCCGTTAACTCGGATGAGGCGTCAGCCGCTACTGCAGAACAGTTGACGATGTCGTTTAATCAGTGGCTGAAAGATGCTGACTTTAATGAGACGCTAGCGATGCTAGTTTGGCTGGTCGCCGGGCGTGCTACTTCAGCTGCTGGGTGACAAATACCATATACGAAGTGATCACATAAACACGCAACACTTCGAAACTTGTTACACTTGGACCACGACATGACCTCACCACGATAACACAGAGAAGAACACACAGAGTCATATATTAAAATATTCGATCGCCTTGTACGAAGACGTGAGCGTAAGCCTTCGGCGAACAGATGCGAGCATAAGGTTCCACAAAGCTATAGAAATTGTCTTAACAATCAATACCACGTGTAAACAGATACATTGGGTGGCGGCTGTCAACTTGTACACAGATAAAAGGCAGTCCGTGTAAATTGAAACGTACATTTCACATGTCGCGTTGCAAGTCGCAGTTAAGTTACTAGCGCTGCACCGCGTTGTTGCTAACAATCACTGTACAATCACTTCTCGGGCTCTCTTGACGGGACACCAGTAGGCGACCGCGGCACCCGTGACGACGAGGGAGAGCGCCACGCACACCATATCCGACATCCAGACCTTGTTGACCGCAAACTCCCCATCCGGGTCATCGCAGGGCCAGAGGAGGATCGCCGTAGCCAGAAGACCTGCGAGGAACGGGGGAAGAACGCATTCAGCCTTATCTCGCGGTTCTGCGAGGAAATTGCGACGGTAAAGAATTTCGTTGCTTTTGAGGGCGAACATCGCGCGTCACTCAGTTCATATGAAGATCCGGTCTAGGGGGCAGTACTTCTACACTACGGGAAAAAAAAAAAAGACAACGCGCGTGGCATGTCTCAGGCGGCGGAACGCCCTAGCACAGGTGCAGGCGTCTTTACCGCCGCGGCAAGCAGCTGATATATTTGCGAAGAAAAAAGTTTATTTGAGGCGATCGCCAGAAACGCATCGCCAGAAACTGAGTGGGGAATAGCTCCTCGCGATGCCTGGTGCTCACCCGTATTCACCTGTGTGCATGAAAAGTAAGGTGCTTCGGTTTCTTTATTAACGCTGCAACTTTCGTAACAAAACGTCATTTCATGCATTGAAGCACAAAAGTAACTTGAACGCCAATGCATTTCTCCGCAAAGTTTGGGAATGAATATCTCGAGACTGGTGTCGTCCTGAGAATTTGTTTCTTGCGAACTCCACGGTTAGAATTTGCAAATTACAATATGGCCCATATGGTAATTATTTAGACTTAATTAGCGAATGTTTGTTAATTAGTCGATTATGTAGATCAGTTTTTTGAGCAAGTAATGTCTGCATCTCCCAGTAGACCAGCTCATGAACTAGAGTTGGGCTGTTTGCCACAGGCAACATTTAAAAATTTTTGAAAGTGTTCGCTGGAACACCCGGTATATAGTTAGATAGCGCCAGTCAAGTCGCTGGAGCGCATGCGCCCGTGGGTCGTGACTCGCCTGCTATCGTCCTGCAATGCCAGAGCGGCGTCAAGGCGCTCCTCTCGGTGGCCAACGTGGTGCCCAACGCGACCAGGGCGTGCTCGGTGCCGTAATCGGGGCCGGACAAGTCCGCGTAGCGGAAAGACGCCGACAACCCGATGATGCATATGACAGAGCCCGCTCCGGTCAGCTTCATTTTGGTGGTGATGTCACCGGATGCTATGTTTGCGATGGAAGTGGCCATCAACTCGCAACACTGCGTAAAACGGACGTAGCAGTGGCACCGTTTCGAGGAAGAGCAGGAAAACAGATCCGCGTGAGAAAATAGTTCCGAAAGGAAAAATACACCCCGTTTGATAAACATGTACAGGCTCGGGCAAGTTGTCGCTCAAATGACATAACGTATCTCACAATTATGCAAAGGACAGGCAAGGAACACAATCGAGTGCCGTTTTATACTTAGCCAGCAACACTTGCGCAATCTACCGAAGTAGTTCGGTCATCAAACCTCACTACACGAGTTTCTCAGTTTACTTTTTTTTTTACTGTGTCGCTTTGTACGGAGTAACTACCTTATAGTATATAGCTACGCCTACTGGGAATAAGATTACGTCATATCATGCATGATTAGTGCCCCTTTGTGCTCATATATGCGCCGCACTATGTTTCGGACGCGGACGGTAGCTGCGCTCTGTGGCCGCTGGTCACAAACGTGTGCAACTCCGCTGGTCCGTTGGTAAAAAAGCTTCAGACATGCGACGCCTTCCATGTAATCCACTTACTGCACTTCCTTCAAAATGTGGCGTCGCATCCATTTATACGCTTCTTTCTCCTTTGCCTCAATAAAAATCATTTTCAACTGAAAAATAATTACCCCGCACCTCGACGCCAATTGTGACAAGGTACAACAGGCGATGGCAGCGGCGCTTAATTTCTAGCGTGTCGTTATTCTTTACAAAATAAATATATATCACATCAACAGCACATTAAATGTTTTTGTACTTGTTCGAAGCGCATGCAGAGGAACGATTTTACAATCAACCCCTTCAGCACTATCAGCAATACATTTATGTAAATAATGTTGACACGTGCAATAGTCGAGATGAACCAGCTTATAAATGATTGATGAGTAATTGCAGCACGGTAGTGCGATAATGAGCAATGACAGCACGATCACAGCTGTTTCTCCCGTCACATCAAAATTCCAATACAAATTTGCTGCATCACTTGCCAGTCACTATTAGGATTTACATTTATGTGCTCAAATAATTATCATCCTATTATGTCATTTAAAAAGTAAGCTGGGAGACTTGCGCGTGAAATCAACGACACTCGGATCATGACGCACGCCGTAATTCGAATTAAGTGTGACTGCCTGTGACGACACAGAGTGTGACGACGCAGGAAACGCGTGTTTCTTCTCTGTGTCGTTTGTGTCGTTTCGCGCTGTCAGTAGTTTCCTAAATCCAAGCACACGAACGTTCTTGCGCTTTTGCATCGTAACAACAGGCCGGAATGGTTTAATAGAGAGCTTTAGCTTTTTCATAAACTCCTTAGCAGGTAGAATACGCCAAGCACAGGAAAAGGCGTCATTGGCAACTAAGTTTATCTGAGGCAGACAGTTTCATTTTGATACGAAATGCGCCAGGGTGCGCAAATATATTCGCGCACCGATATCAGACCAGGGAGAGGAACATAGAATTGATAGAATACAATAAGAGATAATAGCGATAATAATGGCCTAATATAATAATAGATACCAAAGGAATGATGATACAGACACAGAACAAATAATTGATGTTTAATGATGTGCAGAGCCACAGACGTATCATTGACACAACCATCGCGTTTGTTACTGACGTATAATATGCCTTCATTTAACTCTCGCTCTTTCCTGTCCTCGTCGTACGTCACTTCAGTTCGCGACTTAACACATCCTAATAACTATCAACCAACTATCCCAGCAACAAGTAGCGATCCTCAACGCTTGCGGTTTACCGGGTTAACTCTCCATCAACACGATCACGTCTGCGCGCATCACTGAGGCCAGCCAACTCGAGCACTATACTTGCCTTTCGAAAGATGAGCACCGAGGGAAACGAGTTCATGACCCTGGTGAAAGGGTAGTCTCCGTTCAGCTCGAACACGTCCCGGTTCAATACGGCCACCATCTCGAGAAGAAACTGCGCCGCCTTCAGCGTGAGGGTGACCGTGTCCTCCAACAGAGCCGTCATCCGGCAAAGCGCTGCGTCCAGCCATCCCTCGCTTGACGTCATCGACTCGTCCTGTACCCCCGGCTGCCACAGCAAATGACCCACGTCCTCGGCGCTGTCAGTTTTGGCGGCTGGCTGCAGTTTGGGAGGGCCAAGATGCGAATGCAGAATTGAGACGACAGGACGAGCAATAGCAGTGGCCTAACCAGAAGTTGTGTATCGAGAGTGGGAGGGGGTGTAGGCTTAATCAAGGACGGGTACGGTAAAGGGAGTGGGGGGGGGGATGCACGTGCCCTGTGTTCCACCCCCGGCTACGCTGACAGATAGTGACGGGTGGCTACAATAAAGGCAGCTAGCTACGTGCGTAAGTTGCAGCAGTTCTGCTTTAGAAGTACGTTAATCAGTTCCGGTGACAAGGCAAACGCGAAGTACAACATTCTATTTGGATAACCAGATTAAATCACACTGGGAGTTCAAACAACGCTATGCTGCGGGTGAAAAACATAAAAATGTTTTTTCGTTCTCCATTATGATTACCGCGTTACTGGAATAATGGTAACGGCATCTTGTGCTGCTTTGTGCAACTACGATGCCTTTGAAATATTTTTTTGTGGTACGTGAGTTTTCTCGTCGAAAGAAAATCATACAACGACTGCGTGTTACGTCATTACAGTATCGAATTATTGACATCATTAGGCAAGAGCCATCTGGCAGCAATTCGTGAAAGAAAAAAAAATACACGAACAGATGGCGTTTACGCGCCGAAATTCCTTCCAGGTGTAAGCGCTGACTTGCAACTGTGTTATTCCTTTCGGAACGAGAGGAAATACAGGGACATGTGCGAACAAAATAACTAAACTAGTGAAATAATCGATAACGTAAGTGATTAGCCTAAGCATGGTAATTATTCAAATAACCATTTTGATTTCTCGAAGTAATGGCGAGCCCCACCGAGTAATTTAGATCAGGAGTTATAACTCGGGAATCTGCCATAGGCAATTTTTTAAAATTTCGTGCTGCTAAAAATAACAAAAAATATCCTATATACGCCGTTTCATACATAGCAGGAATCACTACGAAGGTGAGAGAGACGTCTCACGTGTATACTCACGTTTGCAACCATAAAAAAAGAATGTTCGTGATATACGCAAGACAGAGGTAATTGGAGATCGCAGGGAGATACAACAGAGGCAATATTCTCCGTGGATCACTCTCGCGGACACGATCACATTGGCGAGAATTCGTTTGACTCTACATCGGACTCTACATCGGACTCTACATCGGACTCTACATCGGACTCTACATCGGACTCTACATCGGACTCTACATCGGACTCTACATCGGACTCTACATCGGACTCTACATCGGACTCTACATCGGACTCTACATCGGACTCTACATCGGACTCTACATCGGACTCTACATCGGACTCTACATCGGACTCTACATCGGACTCTACATCGGACTCTACATCGGACTCTACATCGGACTCTACATCGGACTCTACATCGGACTCTACATCGGACTCTACATCGGACTCTACATCGGACTCTACATCGGACTCTACATGGGACTCTACATCGGGCGCGTTGACGTTTGCGTGTAACTTCATTTAATCGCACGCACAGGGTTGCCAACAAGAGTTAGAGGAAACTGGCACTAGATTCTAAGTAATTAAGTAATCTGCAAGTATGGCAGGTCAGCCATCATAGCCAGCCTTGGCAAGCGAACTCTCCGCGAAGCCATTCCCCTCGCTCTTTCACTCGCACTATAGTCGGTCCAACACGTGTCTTCTGTAACAGTGTACTGGCCGAGAACGTGCTGCCCAAAACTTTTAGGTTTTATCCAAAAAACAGTGACACAAAGACAGATCTGTAGGAAGAAAATAGCCGTTCTAGGCACTCAAAACAGCTCGACGTCAGGGAAATAAGCGAAACAAATCGGATGGCGCATCTATACGCAAATTGTGCTTCAGTTGGATGGCCCACATACAACCTTTATTTCTTAGGGAGTCACCGTCTACAGCCTGTTCGTTCTGGCGCAGATTTGGGCATGCAAAGTTTCGGCGCTGGTTGTCACTTCACAGTGCAACAGCTGCGAAACTGGCCGTTACCTCTGCCGTGCTGGCAAACATTTTCTGGCCCCGGTCCAACCAGACGGTCACCGCAGCGCTGAGGTACAGTGTCGCCGCCATCCCAATGATCCACTCCTTCCGCAGGCCACAAACTTCGACCAGGAGGTAGGTTGCAACCCAGCTGGCGAAGGCGGTGTACGCCTGAGCAATTAACATTTTGGGTTCACGCAGGCAGGTTGCAGAAAATAAAACAAACAAACAGAAAAACCCAAAGAAAACAAAACAAAACAAAAGAAAACAAACCTCAGCACGGACTTGTCAATAAAACTTTATCTCTCTTGACTCACACATGCTTCCTCAGTACCACCGTTCCTCATACTCAAATGGACAACCTCCGACCAAAGGCGTGGGCTTGAGTACCTTAATTAACTCCATCTTAATTACCTGTGTTTTAAATATCATTGCCTTAATCAAAACCAAACGTCTTGGATTCGACTTCCACTAATGGTCGTGGGTTCCAATACTTTTCGGACCATCGGTGGTCACGACAACGCCGGATTTTCTGCCTCATGAGCCACATAATGCTTTCGCATTGATAAACTATTTATTGGTATTTTCTTGCTACTAATTTGCTCTTGCCTACATAATCCGTTCAGTAGTCCCTCTCATTCGGGGCACGCATTCTGTGTTTGCTAATTGTGTCATTACCTGCTTGCGAAGAAATAAACTGTTTATTGGTTTTTTCTTGCTACTGACTTGCTCTTTCCCACATAATCCGTTCAGTAGTGCATTTTTTATATTCGCGTCCTGAAAGCGGGATTTGCGGATTATAGCGTTACCTTTTGGTGAAAAGATGCTACTGAGCGCATCTCTCGAAAAAAAATTTAATTTGGCAGCAGCAAAATACCAATAAATAGTTGATTCCTTAGCCAACACGCTGTTGCAATTAGCAAACCCAGGATTCAGGGCCCGAAAGGAAAAAAGCACTACTCAGCGCATTATATGAGAAAGTGCACTTTGGTATGAAGAAAACACCAATAAATGGTGCATCTCTTCGCCAACAGTTCACGTTGCAATCAGCAAACCAATATTCAGGGCCCCATCGAAAACAGCAAATGCTGAGCACACTATTCAGGAAAGTATAGTATGGTAGCAATAAAATACCAGTAAACACTTATTCCTTCGATAACAGTCTACGCTACAATCAACCAACCCCGTATTTAGGGCCCGAACGGATAAAAAATTGACTGTCATTGAGTATCCTTACGTGATTTGAATTGGAAAGCATAACGACTTTTGTAGGATACTTCCCAAATCTACCTTAATTAACCTTGCTCTAATTTGTAACAATTTTATTCCGCCCTAATCTACATTATTCCACCTTACAGTAATTTGTACCAGCCTTAATCTACTTTAATTACCCTAAATCCAAGTTAATCCAACCTAGTCCACCTTGATGTAATTTGTACTAACCTTAATCCACTTTAACCCACCTTAATCAACTTATTTCCACCTTAACCAACTTTAATTCACCTTCATTCATTTTACATCACCTTAATTGCCTGCACCCCATTTAGGTCACCTTCCTATGACTTGTTTTAGCTTTCGTTGACCGTAATTAACCATAGTACCCTTTATTCACATAACTAACCCATAATTACAACTAATTAACGCTGCTAAACCCTTAACAATCTTCTATACCACTACTGACGTCACACAAGACGCTGATGATGCCACATTGATTTTTGGTACCACTCGAGGACAACGCCGCCTTTCCTGCCTAATGGGACATACAGTGCTTTCCAAGAGGCACTGTATTATTTAATCTAACCTAAATGCAAAAAAAAAAGAATACCAACAGTTCATTTCTACGCCAACAGTAAACGCTACGATCAGCAAACTCCACATTGAGGGCCCCAGCGAGAATAGGAATTACTGAGCGCATTGCTCACGAAAGTACGTTTTGTAGCAAGAAAATGGAAAAAAGTAGTTTCTTTTTTCGCCATAGGAGACGCTACAATCAGCGAAACCTTTGTGATTGGCGCTACTGAGTGCATTTTTTAGGAAAGTGCTGTTTTATAGAACTAGAATACCCATAAGTAGTGCATTTCTTCACCATCAGGTGACGCGACAATCAGCAATCCCGTATTCTGGGCCCGAACGGAAAAAAGGTGCAAGAGATCGCATCATCTTTGATAGGTCTTTTTTCCGATCGGGCCCTCAATATAGGGTTTGCTGATTGTGGCGTGATCTGTTGGTGAACAACTACACTATTTACTGGGATTTTTTTGCTTCAGAATACTAATTTCTCAAAAATAGGCTCAGTAGCGCCTGTCGTAAAGTGTTTGCTGATTCTAGCGCTACCTCTTGGCAAAGAAATAAACTATTTTTATTGCTATTTTCTTGCTACTGTACTGCACTTTCCGATAAGGTATGCGCAGTAGTGGCTATTATCCCTCGGGTCCTGACTACGGAGGTTTGCTGACGGTAGGCGGAGAAAACAATTTATTGGCATTTTTCTTGCCAAGTTATAGTCGGCATATAAAGAAAGCAGGCCACTACAGTCGTCGCAACAAGAAGCGATACCATGTTTCCATAAGAAAAAAAAAAGAAGAAACCTGTGAAACAGCAGATTGAAAGATTTGATTTCGCTTTACTTCTGAAAACATATAGAACGTCTTAAGTTGCCGCAACAGTCAGTTCAAAAAGAAAGCAGACAGTACAGTTGCCACAACTAGTAACTATGTCATACAGTTAGTGTAGAAAGTACATACGCCACTAAAGTTGCCGCAACAAGTATACTTTGCAGCATGTCATCTCATACAGTCCGTCCAGAAAGAAAGTAGGCCACTACAGTTGCCAGAAGAAGTGTAGCATACAGTCGGTGCAGAAAGAAAGCTGACGACTACAGCTGCCGCAACAAGTAAGTATACCGTAGAGTCAGCGCAAAAATAAAGCTGACCACTACAGTTGCCGCAACAAGTAAGTATACCACACAGTCAGCGCAGAAATAAAGCTGGCCACTACAGCAGCCGCAACAACTAAGCATACATACCATACAGTCGGTGCAGAAATAAAGCTGATCACTACAGCTGGCGCAACAAGTAAGTATACCATACAGTCGGCCATACCATAGACAAAGTGCAGAAAGAAAGCATGCCACTATACACTTGCCGCAACAAGTTTACCGTAGAGTCGACCATACCATACAGTCGGTGAAGAAAGAAAGTAGGCCACTATACACTTGCCGCCACAAGTTTACCGTAGAGTCGACCATACCATACAGTCGGTGAAGAAAGAAAGCAGGCCACTATACACTTGCCGAAACAAGTTTACCATAGAGTCGACCATACCATACAGTCGGTGAAGAAAGAAAGCAGGCCACTATACACTTGCCGCAAAAAGTTTACCATAGAGTCGACCATACCATACAGTCGGTGAAGAAAGAAAGCAGGCCACTACAGTTGCGGCAACAAGGAAATGATAAGGCCACGTAAAGCAATTATTTAAACATAATCATGACTAATTAAGGATACTGGAGTCAAGGCAAGCCTAATTTTGATTGATTAACCTTAAATTCAATAAAGATAATGATGATTATCTAGGGTAGTTGAGGGGACATAACCCTGATGACTTAAGCTTAAGGAGGCTTAAAGTGAATTAATGTGGATTAAGGCTTCTACAAAACAGACCAAGGTGGATTGAAGTGGATAGAGGATGGAATAAATTATAGTAAATTGGAATCAGGTGGATTATTGTGGATTAATGTAGATTAAATAAGGGTTTATTAAGGTTGGTACATATTAGAGCAAGCTGTATCAAGGAGGATTAAAATGAATTAAGATGGATTAAGGCTGCTACAAAAGAGACCAAGGTGGATTGAAGCGGATAAAGGTACAGCTGTGAAACTTTTAATGGTGATTACTCACAGAAGTAAACGCTTTTGCATTCAAATCAGATCAGGATACCTAGGTTAGCTTTAATTACATGCCTCGTTTTACGCATACGTGCCGTCCTTTTTTAAGTACTGTGCTTAAAAGCCATAGCTCGCACTGACACACATTCATGACACACGACTGCCAAGATGCAACTAATGTCATTTATTTGTTTTCACTTCCAGTGGTTGGGTGATATGTTTGACCACACGCCTCCCTTGATCTCAGCGCGGACTTGTCAATAAAAATTTGTCGCTCTCTCTTGACGCACACACATTCTTCCTCAGTAGCACGGTTCGTCGTTGTCAAATGAATAATTTCCCACCAAATGCCGCGGGTTCGAGTGATTTAATAAATTCCATCTTAATTACCTGCATTTTAATTATCTTTTCATGAATCAACACCAAAGGTCGAGGATTCGACTCCCACCAATGGTAGTCGGTTCCAATTCTTTTCGGACCATCGGTTGTCACGACAACAAAGGATTTTCTGCCTCATGAGACATATAATGCTTTCGCACTGACAAACAATTTATTGTTGTTTTCTTGCTACTGATTTGCTCTTGCCTACATAATCCGTTCAGTAGTGCCTTTTTTATATTCGCGTCCTGAATGCGGGATTTGCGGATTGTAGCGTTATACCTTTCGGTGTAGAGATTCTACTGAGCGCATTTTTTGAAAAAGAAAAGTATTTCGGCTGCAGCAAAATACCAATAAATAGTTGATTCCTTAGCCAACACGCGGCTACAATTAGCAAGCCCAGGATTCAGGGCAGGAAAGGAAAAAAGCCCTACTGATCGCACTATATAGGAAAGTGCACTTAAGTATGAACAAAATATCTATATAAGGCGCATCTCTTGGCCAACAGTTAACGTTGCAATCAGCAAACCCATATTCAGGGCCCCAGCGATAATAGCAAATGCTGAGCAGATTATTAAAAAAAAAGTATAGCTTAGTAGCAATAAAATACCAGTAAATACTTATTCCTTCGATAACAGGCTACGCTACAATCAATCAACGTCGAATTTAGGGCCCGAACGGAAAAGAAATTGACTGTCATTAAGTATCCTTGCGTGATTGAATTGGAAAGCATAACGACTTTTGTAGGATACTTCCCAAATCTACCTTAATTCACGTTGCTCTAATTTGTAACAATTTTAATCCGCCCTAATCTACATTATTCCACCTTACAATAATTAATTGTACCAGCCTTAATCCACTTCATTTGTCTTAATCCAATTTAATACAACCTAATCTACATTTATCTAATTTGTACTAACCTTATAGTCCACTTGAATCCACCTTAATCCTCCTTGATCTAATTTTACCAACTTAATCCACCTTATTCGACTTTAATTTACCTTCATTCATTTTACTTCACCTTAATTACCTGCACCCCACTTAGGTCACCTTCCTATAACTTGTTTTAACTTTAGTTGACCGCAATTCAATATAATACCCCCTTTGCACATTACTAACCCATAATTACAATTAACGCTGATAAACACTTAACAATCTTCTATTATACTACTGACGTCATACAAGACGCTGATTATGTCACACTGATTTTTGCTACCGCTAGAGGACAACGCCGCCTTTCCTGCCTAATGGGACATACAGTGCTTTCCAAGAGGCACTGCATTATTTTGTCCAACTTAAATGAAAAAAAAAATACCCACAGTTTATTTCTACGCCAACATCAAACGCTACGATCAGCAAACCCCACATTGAGGGCCACCGCGAGAATAGGAACTGCAGAGCGCATTGTTCACGAAAGTACGTTTTGTAGCAAGAAAATGGCAAAAAGTAGTTTCGTTTCTCGCCAACAGGAGACGCTACAATCAGCGAAACCTTTGCGGTTGGCACTACTGAGCGAATTTTATAGGAAAGTGCTGTTTTATAGAACTAGAATACCAATAAGTAGTGCATTTCCTCACCATCAGGTGACGCGACAATCAGCAATCCCGTATTCTGGGCCCGAACGGAAAAAAAGGCGCAAGAGATCGCATCATCTTGGATAGGCCTTTTTTCCGATCGGGCCCTCAATATGGGGTTTGCTGATTGTGGCGTGATCTGTTGGTGAACAAGTACACTATTTACTGGGATTTTTTTGCTTCAGAATACTAATTTCTCAAAAATAGGCTCAGTAGCGCCTGTCGTAAAGTGTTTGCTGATTCTAGCGCTACCTCTTGGCAAAGAAATAAACTATTTTCTATTGCTATTTTCTTGCTACTGTACTGCACTTTCCGATAAGGTATGCGCAGTAGTGGCTATTATCCCTCGGGTCCTGACTACGGAGGTTTGCTGACGGTAGGCGGAGAAAATTATTTATTGGCATTTTTCTTGCCAAGTTACAGTCGGCATATAAAGAAAGCAGGCCACTACAGTCGTCGCAACAAGAAGCGATACCATGTTTCCATAAGAAAAAAAAAAAGAAACCTGTGAAACAGCAGATTGAAAGATTTGATTTCGCTTTACTTCTGAAAACATATAGAACGTCTTAAGTTGCCGCAACAGTCAGTTCAAAAAGAAAGCAGACAGTACAGTTGCCACAACTAGTAACTATGTCATACAGTTAGTGTAGAAAGTACATACGCCACTAAAGTTGCCGCAACAAGTATACTTTGCAGCATGTCATCTCATACAGTCCGTCCAGAAAGAAAGTAGGCCACTACAGTTGCCAGAAGTGTAGCATACAGTCGGTGCAGAAAGAAAGCTGACCACTACAGCTGCCGCAACAAGTAAGTATACCGTAGAGTCAGCGCAAAAATAAAGCTGACCACTACAGTTGCCGCAACAAGTAAGTATACCACACAGTCACCGCAGAAATAAACCTGGCCACTACAGCAGCCGCAACAACTAAGCATACATACCATACAGTCGGTGCAGAAATAAAGCTGATCACTACAGCGGCCGCAACAAGTAAGTATACCATACAGTCGGCCATACCATAGACAAAGTGCAGAAAGAAAGCATGCCACTATACACTTGCCGCAACAAGTTTACCGTAGAGTCGACCATACCATACAGTCGGTGAAGAAAGAAAGTAGGCCACTATACACTTGCCGCCACAAGTTTACCGTAGAGTCGACCATACCATACAGTCGGTGAAGAAAGAAAGCAGGCCACTATACACTTGCCGAAACAAGTTTACCATAGAGTCGACCATACCATACAGTCGGTGAAGAAAGAAAGCAGGCCACTATACACTTGCCGCAACAAGTTTACCATAGAGTCGACCATACCATACAGTCGGTGAAGAAAGAAAGCAGGCCACTACAGTTGCGGCAACAAGGAAATGATAAGGCCACGTAAAGCAATTATTTAAACATAATCATGACTAATTAAGGATACTGAAGTCAAGGCAAGCCTAATTTTGATTGATTAACCTTAAATTCAATAAAGATAATGATGATTATCTAGGGTAGTTGAGGGGACATAACCCTGATGACTTAAGCTTAAGGAGGCTTAAAGTGAATTAATGTGGATTAAGGCTGCTACAAAACAGACCAAGGTGGATTGAAGTGGATAGAGGATGGAATAAATTATAGTAAATTGGAATCAGGTGGATTATTGTGGATTAATGTAGATTAAATAAGGGTTTATTAAGGTTGGTACATATTAGAGCAAGCTGTATCAAGGAGGATTAAAATGAATTAAGATGGATTAAGGCTGCTACAAAAGAGACCAAGGTGGATTGAAGCGGATAAAGGTACAGCTGTGAAACCTTAATTGTGATTACTTACAGAAGTAAACGCTTTCGCATTCAAATCAGATCAGGATACCTAAGGTTAGCTTTAATTACATGCCTCGTTTTACGCATACGTGCCGTCCTTTTTTAAGTACTGTGCTTAAAAGCCATAGCTCGCACTGACACACATTCATGACACACGACTGCCAAGATGCAACTAATGTCATTTATTTGTTTTCACTTCCAGTGGTTGGGTGATATGTTTGACCACACGCCTCCCTTGATCTCAGCGCGGACTTGTCAATAAAAATTTGTCGCTCTCTCTTGACGCACACACATTCTTCCTCAGTAGCACGGTTCGTCGTTGTCAAATGAATAATTTCCCACCAAATGCCGCGGGTTCGAGTGCCTTAATAAATTCCATCTTAATTACCTGCGTTTTAATTATCTTTTCCTGAATCAACACCAAAGGTCGAGGATTCGACTCCCACCAATGGTAGTCGGTTCCAATTCTTTTCGGACCATCGGTTGTCACGACAACAAAGGATTTTCTGCCTCATGAGACATATAATGCTTTCGCATTGACAAACAATTTATTGGTGTTTTCTTGCTACTGATTTGCTCTTGCCTACATAATCCGTTCAGTAGTGGCTTTTTTATATTCGCGTCCTGAATGCGGGATTTGCGGATTGTAGCGTTATACCTTTCGGTGTAGAGATGCTACTGAGCGCATTTTTTGAAAAAGAAAAGTATTTCGGCTGCAGAAAAATACCAATAAATAGTTGATTCCTTAGCCAACACGCGGCTACAATTAGCAAGCCCAGGATTCAGGGCAGGAAAGGAAAAAAGCCCTACTGATCGCACTATATAGGAAAGTGCACTTAAGTATGAACAAAATATCTATATAAGGCGCATCTCTTGGCCAACAGTTAACGTTGCAATCAGCAAACCCATATTCAGGGCCCCAGCGATAATAGCAACTGCTGAGCAGATTATTAAAAAAAAGTATAGCTTAGTAGCAATAAAATACCAGTAAATACTTATTCCTTCGATAACAGGCTACGCTACAATCAATCAACGTCGAATTTAGGGCCCGAACGGAAAAGAAATTGACTGTCATTAAGTATCCTTGCGTGATTGAATTGGAAAGCATAACGACTTTTGTAGGATACTTCCCAAATCTACCTTAATTCACGTTGCTCTAATTTGTAACAATTTTAATCCGCCCTAATCTACATTATTCCACCTTACAATAATTAATTGTACCAGCCTTAATCCACTTCATTTGTCTTAATCCAATTTAATACAATCTAATCTACATTTATCTAATTTGTACTAACCTTAGTCCACTTGAATCCACCTTATTCGACTTTAATTTAGCTTCATTTATTTTACTTCACCTTAATTACCTGCACCCCACTTAGGTCACCTTCCTATAACTTGTTTTAACTTTAGTTGACCGCAATTCAATATAATACCCCCTTTGCACATTACTAACCCATAATTAAAATTAACGCTGATAAACACTTAACAATCTTCTATTATACTACTGACGTCAAACAAGACGCTGATGACGTCACATTGATTTTTGGTACCCCTAGAGGACAACGCCGCCTTTCCTGCCTAATGGGACATACAGTGCTTTCCAAGAGGCACTGCATTATTTAGACCAACTTAAATGAACAAAAAAAAATACCCACAGTTTATTTCTACGCCAACATCAAACGCTACGATCAGCAAACCCCACATTGAGGGCCACCGCGAGAATAGGAACTGCAGAGCGCATTGTTCACGAAAGTACGTTTTGTAGCAAGAAAATGGCAAAAAGTAGCTTTCTTTTTTCGCCAACAGGCGACACTACAATCAGCGAAACCTTTGCGGTTGGCACTACTGAGCGCATTTTATAGGAAAGTGCTGTTTTATAGAACTAGAATACCAATAAGTAGTGCATTTCTTCACCATCAGGTGACGCCACAATCAGCAATCCCGTATTCTGGGCCCGAACGGAAAAAAAGGCGCAAGAGATCGCATCATCTTGGTTAGGCCTTTTTTCCGATCGGGCCCTCAATATGGGGTTTGCTGATTGTGGCGTGATCTGTTGGTGAACAAGTACACTATTTACTGGGATTTTTTTGCTTCAGAATACTAATTTCTCAAAAATAGGCTCAGTAGCGCCTGTCGTAAAGTGTTTGCTGATTCTAGCGCTACCTCTTGGCAAAGAAATAAACTATTTTCTATTGCTATTTTCTTGCTACTGTATTGCACTTTCCGAAAAGGTATGCGCAGTAGTGGCTATTATCCCTCGGGTCCTGACTACGGAGGTTTGCTGACGGTAGGCGGAGAAAATTAATTATTGGCATTTTTCTTGCTAAGTTACAGTCGGCATATAAAGAAAGCAGGCCACTACAGTCGTCGCAACAAGAAGCGATACCATGTTTCCATAAGAAAAAAAAAAGAAACCTGTGAAACAGCAGATTGAAAGATTTGATTTCGCTTTACTTCTGAAAACATATAGAACGTCTAAGGTTGCCGCAACAGTCAGTTCAAAAAGAAAGCAGACAGTACAGTTGCCACAACTAGTAACTATGTCATACAGTTAGTGTAGAAAGTACATACGCCACTAAAGTTGCCGCAACAAGTATACTTTGCAGCATGTCATATCATACAGTCCGTCCAGAAAGAAAGTAGGCCACTACAGTTGCCAGAAGAAGTGTAGCATACAGTCGGTGCAGAAAGAAAGCTGACCACTACAGCTGCCGCAACAAGTAAGTATACCGTAGAGTCAGCGCAAAAATAAAGCTGACCACTACAGTTGCCGCAACAAGTAAGTATACCACACAGTCAGCGCAGAAATAAAGCTGGCCACTACAGCAGCCGCAACTAAGCATACATACCATACAGTCGGTGCAGAAATAAAGCTGATCAATACAGCGGCCGCAACAAGTAGGTATACCATGCAGTCGGTGCACAAAGAAAGCTGATCACTAATTAATTATGGGGTTTTACGTGCCAAAACCAGTTCTGATTATTAGGCACGCCGTAGTGGGGGACTCCGGAAATTTGGACCACCTGGGGTTCTTTAACGTGCACCGAAATCTAAGTACACGGGAGTTTTCGCATTTCGCCCGCATCGATATGCAGCCGCCGTGGCCGGGATTCGATCCCGCGACCTCGTGCTCAGCAGCCCAACACCATAGCCACTGAGCAACCACGGCGGGTAAGCTGATCACTACAGCTGGCGCAACAAGTAAGTATACCATAGAGTCAGCGCAAAAATAAAGCTGACCACTACAGTTGCCGCAACAAGTAAGTATACCACACAGTCAGCGCAGAAATAAAGCTGACCACTACAGCGGCCGCAACAACTAAGCATACACACCATACAGTCGGTGCACAAAGAAAGCTGATCACTACAGCTGGCGCAACAAGTAAGTATACCATACAGTCGGCCATACCATAGAGAAAGTGCAGAAAGAAAGCATGCCACTATGCACTTGCCGCAACAAGTTTACCGTAGAGTCGACCATACCATACAGTCGGTGAAGAAAGAAAGCATGCCACTATACACTTGCCGCAACAAGTTTACCGTAGAGTCGACCATACCATACAGTCGGTGAAGAAAGAAAGCAGGCCACTATACACTTGCCGCAACAAGTTTACCATAGAGTCGACCGTACCATACAGTCGGTGAAGAAATAAAGCAGGCCACTATACACTTGCCGCAACAAGTTTACCGTAGAGTCGACCATACCATACAGTCGGTGAAGAAAGAAAGCAGGCCACTATACACTAGCCGCAACAAGTTTACCGTAGAGTCGACCATACCATACAGTCGGTGAAGAAAGAAAGCAGGCCACAATACACTTGCCGCAACAAGTTTACCATAGAGTCGACCATACCATACAGTCGGTGAAGAAAGAAAGCAGGCCACTATACACTTGCCGCAACAAGTTTACCGTAGAGTCGACCATACCATACAGTCGGTGAAGAAAGAAAGCAGGCCACTATACACTTGCCGCAACAAGTTTACCATAGAGTCGACCATACCATACAGTCGCTGAAGAAAGAAAGCAGGCCACTACAGTTGCGGCAACAAGGAAATTATAAGGCCACGTAAAGCAATTATTTAAACATAATCATGACTAATTAAGGATACTGGAGTCAAGGCAAGCCTAATTTTGATTGATTAACCTTAAATACAATAAAGATAATGATGATTATCTAGGGTAGTTATGGGGACATAACCCTGATGACTTAAGCTTAAGGAGGCTTAAAGTGAATTAATGTGGATTAAGGCTGCTACAAAACAGACCAAGGTGGATTAAAGTGGATAGAGGATGGAATAAATTATAGTAAATTGGAATCAGGTGGATTATTGTGGATTATTGTAGATTAAATAAGGGTTTATTAAGGTTGGTACATATTAGAGCAAGCTGTATCAAGGAGGATTAAAATGAATTAAGATGGATTAAGGCTGCTACAAAAGAGACCAAGGCGGATTGAAGTGGATAAAGGTACAGCTGTGAAACCTTTAATGGTGATTATATACAGAAGTAAACGCGTTTGCATTCAAATCAGATCAGGATACCTAGGTTAGCTTTAATTACATGCCTCGTTTTACGCATACGTGCCGTCCTTTTTTAAGTACTGTGCTTAAAAGCCATAGCTCGCACTGACACACATTCATGACACACGACTGCCAAGATGCAACTAATGTCATTTATTTGTTTTCACTTCCAGTGGTTGGGTGATATGTTTGACCACACGCCTCCCTTGATCTCAGCGCGGACTTGTCAATAAACATTTGTCGCTCTCTCTTGACGCACACACATTCTTCCTCAGTAGCACGGTTCGTCGTTGTCAAATGAATAATTTCCCACCAAATGCCGCGGCTTCGAGTGCCTTAATAACTTCCATCTTAATTACCTGTGTTTTAATTATCTTTTCCTGAATCAGCACCAAAGGTCGAGGATTCGACTCCCACCAATGGTAGTCGGTTCCAATTCTTTTCGGACCATCGGTTGTCACGACAACAAAGGATTTTCTGCCTCATGAGACATATAATGCTTTCGCATTGACAAACAATTTATTGGTGTTTTCTCGCTACTGATTTGCTCTTGCCTACATAATCCGTTCAGTAGTGCCTTTTTTATATTCGCGACCTCAATGCGGGATTTGCGGATTGTAGCGTTACCTTTGGGTGCACAGATGCTACTAAGCACATTTTTTGAAAAATATAAAGAGTGTATTTTGGCTGCAGCAAAATACCAATAAATAGTTCATTCCTTAGCCAACACGCGGCTACAATTAGCAAGCCCAGGATTCAGGGCAGGAAAGGAAAAAAGCCCTACTGATCGCAATCATATAGGAAAGTGCACTTAAGTATGAACAAAATATCTATATAAGGCGCAGCTCTTGGCCAACAGTTAACGTTGCAATCAGCAAACCCATATTCAGGGCCCCAGCGATAATAGCAACTGCTGAGCAGATTATTAAAAAAAAGTATAGCTTAGTAGCAATAAAATACCAGTAAATACTTATTCCTTCGATAACAGGCTACGCTACAATCAATCAACGTCAAATTTAGGGCCCGAACGGAAAAGAAATTGACTGTCATTAAGTATCCTTGCGTGATTGAATTTGAAAGCATAACGACTTTTGTAGGATACTTCCCAAATCTACCTTAATTCACGTTGCTCTAATTTGTAACAATTTTAATCCGCCCTAATCTACATTATTCCACCTTACAATAATTAATTGTACCAGCCTTAATCCACTTCATTTGTCTTAATCCAATTTAATACAACCTAATCTACATTTATCTAATTTGTACTATCCTTAGTCCACTTGAATCCACCTTATTCGACTTTAATTTAGCTTCATTTATTTTACTTCACCTTAATTACCTGCACCCCACTTAGGTCACCTTCCTATAACTTGTTTTAACTTTAGTTGACCGCAATTCAATATAATACCCCCTTTGCACATTACTAACCCATAATTAAAATTAACGCTGATAAACACTTAACAATCTTCTATTATACTACTGACGTCAAACAAGACGCTGATGACGTCACATTGATTTTTGGTACCCCTAGAGGACAACGCCGCCTTTCCTGCCTAATGGGACATACAGTGCTTTCCAAGAGGCACTGCATTATTTAGACCAACTTAAATGAACAAAAAAAAATACCCACAGTTTATTTCTACGCCAACATCAAACGCTACGATCAGCAAACCCCACATTGAGGGCCACCGCGAGAATAGGAACTGCAGAGCGCATTGTTCACGAAAGTACGTTTTGTAGCAAGAAAATGGCAAAAAGTAGCTTCTTTTTTCGCCAACAGGCGACACTACAAGCAGCGAAACCTTTGCGGTTGGCACTACTGAGCGCATTTATAGGAAAGTGCTAGTTTATAGAACTAGAATACCAATAAGTAGTGCATTTCTTCACCATCAGGTGACGCGACAATCAGCAATCCCGTATTCTGGGCCCGAACGGAAAAAAAGGCGCAAGAGATCGCATCATCTTGGTTAGGCCTTTTTTCCGATCGGGCCCTCAATATGGGGTTTGCTGATTGTGGCGTGATCTGTTGGTGAACAAGTACACTATTTACTGGGATTTTCTTGCTTCAGAATACTAATTTCTCAAAAATAGGCTCAGTAGCGCCCATCGTAAAGTGTTTGCTGATTCTAGCGCTACCTCTTGGCAAAGAAATAAACTGTTTTTATTGCTATTTTCTTGCTACTGTATTGCACTTTCCGAAAAGGTATGCGCAGTAGTGGCTATTATCCCTTGGGTCCTGACTACGGAGGTTTGCTGACGGTAGGCGGAGAAAATTATTTATTGGCATTTTCTTGCTAAGTTACAGTCGGCATATAAAGAAAGCAGGCCACTACAGTCGTCGCAAGAAGAAGCGATGCCATGTTTCCATAAGAAAAAAAAAAAGAAACCTGTGGAACAGCAGATTGAAAGATTTGATTTCGCTTTACTTCTGAAAACATATAGAACGTCTACAGTTGCCGCAAGAGTCAGTTCAAAAAGAAAGCAAACAGTACAGTTGCCACAACAAGTAACTATACCACGCAGAAAGAAAACACGCCTCTACAGTTGCCACAACTAGTAACTATATCATACAGCTAGTGTAGAAAGTACATACGTCACTAAAGTTGCCGCAACAAGCATATTTTACAGCTCGTCATATCATACAGTCCGTCCAGAAAGAAAGTAGGTCACTACAGTTGCCACAAGAAGTATAGCATACAGTCGGTGCAGAAAGAAAGCTGACCACTACAGCTGCCGCAACAAGTAAGTCTACCATACAGTCAGCGCAAAAATAAAGCTGACCACTACAGTTGCCGCAACAAGAAAGTATACCACACAGTCAGCGCAGAAATAAAGCTGACCACTACAGCCGCCGTAACCGCTAAGCATACATACCATACAGTCGGTGCAGAAATAAAGCTGATCATTACAGCGGGCGCAACAAGTAAGTATACCATACAGTCGGTGCACAAAGAAACCTGATCACTACAGCTGGCGCAACAAGTAAGTAGGTATACTATACAGTCGGTGCACAAAGAAAGCTGATCACTACAGCTGGCGCAACAAGTAAGTATACCATACAGTCGGCCATACCATAGAGAAAGTGCAGAAAGAAAGCAGGCCACTATACACTTGCCGCAACAAGTTTACCATAGAGTCGACCATACCATACAGTCGGTGAAGAAAGAAAGCAGGCCACTGCAGTATCGGCAAGAAGTAAATGATAAGGCCACGTAAAACAATTATTTAAACATAATCATGACTAATTAAGGATACTGGAGTCCATGCAAGCCTAATTTTGATTGATTAACCTTAAATACAATAAAGATAATCGTGATTATCTAGGGTAGTTATGGGGACACAACCCTGATGACTTAAGCTTAAGGATGCTTAGAATGAATTAATGTGGATTAAGGCTGCTACAAAACAGACCAAAGTGGATTGAAGTGGATAGAGGTTGGAACAAATTATAGTAAATTGGAATCAGGTGGATTATTGTGGATTAATGTAGATTAAATAAGGGTTTATTAAGGTTGGTACATATTAGAGCAAGCTGGATTAAGGGGGATTAAAGTGAATTAAGGTGGATTAAGGCTGCTACGAAAGAGACCAAGGTGGATTGAAGCGGATAAAGGCACAGCTGTGAAACCTTTAATGGTGATTACTTACAGAAGTAAACGCTTTTGCATTCAAATCAGATCAGGATACCTAGGTTAGCTTTAATCACGTGCCTCGTTTTACGCATACGTGCCGTCCTTTGTTTAAGTACTTGGCTTAAAAGCCATAGCTCGCACTGACACACATTCATGACACACGACTGCCGAGATGCAACTACTGTCATTTATTTCTTTTCACTTACAGTGGTTGGGTGATATGTTTGACCACTCGCCTCCCTTGATCTCAGCGCGGACTTGTCAATAAACATTTGTCGCTCTCTCTTGACGCACACACATTCTTCCTCAGTAGCAAGGTTCGTCGTTGTCAAATGAATAATTTCCTACCAAATGCCGCGGCTTCGAGTGCCTTAATAACTTCCATCTTAATTACCTGTGTTTTAATTATCTTTTCCTGAACAGCACCAAAGGTCGAGGATTCGACTCCCACCAATGGTAGTCGGTTCCAATTCTTTTCGGACCATCGGTTGTCACGACAACAAAGGATTTTCTGCCTCATGAGACATATAATGCTTTCGCATTGACAAACAATTTATTGGTGTTTTCTCGCTACTGATTTGCTCTTGCCTACATAATCCGTTCAGTAGTGCCTTTTTTATATTCGCGACCTCAATGCGGGATTTGCGGATTGTAGCGTTACCTTTGGGTGCACAGATGCTACTAAGCACATTTTTTGAAAAATATAAAGAGTATTTTGGCTGCAGCAAAATACCAATAAATAGTTAATTCCTTAGCCAACACGCGGCTACAATTAGCAAGCCCAGGATTCAGGGCAGGAAAGGAAAAAAGCCCTACTGATCGCAATCATATAGGAAAGTGCACTTAAGTATGAACAAAATATCTATATAAGGCGCAGCTCTTGGCCAACAGTTAACGTTGCAATCAGCAAACCCATATTCGGGGCCCCAGCGATAATAGCAACTGCTGAGCAGATTATTACAAAAAAAGGATAGTTTAGTAGCAATAAAATACCAGTAAATACTTATTCCTTCGATAACAGGCTACGCTACAATCAATCAACGTCGAATTTAGGGCCCGAACGGAAAAGAAATTGCCTGTCATTAAGTATCCTTGCGTGATTGAATTGGAAAGCATAACGACTTTTGTAGGATACTTCCCAAATCTACTTTAATTCACGTTGCTCTAATTTGTAACAATTTTAATCCGCCCTAATCTACATTATTCCACCTTACAATAATTAATTGTACCAGCCTTAATCCACTTCATTTGTCTTAATCCAATTTAATACAACCTAATCTACATTTATCTAATTTGTACTATCCTTAGTCCACTTGAATCCACCTTATTCGACTTTAATTTAGCTTCATTTATTTTACTTCACCTTAATTACCTGCACTCCACTTAGGTCACCTTCCTATAACTTGTTTTAACTTTAGTTGACCGCAATTCAATATAATACCCCCTTTGCACATTACTAACCCATAATTAAAATTAACGCTGATAAACACTTAACAATCTTCTATTATACTACTGACGTCAAACAAGACGCTGATGACGTCACATTGATTTTTGGTACCCCTAGAGGACAACGCCGCCTTTCCTGCCTAATGGGACATACAGTGCTTTCCAAGAGGCACTGAATTATTTAGTCCAACTTAAATGCAAAAAAAAAAAACCAACAGTTTATTTCTACGCCAACATCAAACGCTACGATCAGCAAACCCCACATTGAGGGCCACCGCGAGAATAGGAACTGCAGAGCGCATTGTTCACGAAAGTACGTTTTGTAGCAAGAAAATGGCAAAAAGTAGCTTCTTTTTTCGCCAACAGGCGACACTACAATCAGCGAAACCTTTGCGGTTGGCACTACTGAGCGCATTTAAAGGAAAGTGCTACGTTATAGAACTAGAATACCAATAATTAGTGCATTTCTTCACCATCAGGTGACGCCACAATCAGTAATCCCGTATTCTGGGCCCGAACGGAAAAAAAGGCGCAAGAGATCGCATCATCTTGGATATGCCTTTTTTCCGATCGGGCCCTCAATATGGGGTTTGCTGATTGTGGCGTGATCTGTTGGTGAACAAGTACACTATTTACTGGGATTTTCTTGCTTCAGAATACTAATTTCTCAAAAATAGGCTCAGTAGCGCCCATCGTAAAGTGTTTGCTGATTCTAGCGCTACCTCTTGGCAAAGAAATAAACTGTTTTTATTGCTATTTTCTTGCTACTGTATTGCACTTTCCGAAAAGGTATGCGCAGTAGTGGCTATTATCCCTTGGGTCCTGACTACGGAGGTTTGCTGACGGTAGGCGGAGAAAATTATTTATTGGCATTTTCTTGCTAAGTTACAGTCGGCATATAAAGAAAGCAGGCCACTACAGTCGTCGCAAGAAGAAGCGATGCCATGTTTCCATAAGAAAAAAAAAAAAGAAACCTGTGGAACAGCAGATTGAAAGATTTGATTTCGCTTTACTTCTGAAAACATATAGAACGTCTACAGTTGCCGCAAGAGTCAGTTCAAAAAGAAAGCAAACAGTACAGTTGCCACAACAAGTAACTATACCACGCAGAAAGAAAACACGCCTCTACAGTTGCCACAACTAGTAACTATATCATACAGCTAGTGTAGAAAGTACATACGTCACTAAAGTTGCCGCAACAAGCATATTTTACAGCTCGTCATATCATACAGTCCGTCCAGAAAGAAAGTAGGTCACTACAGTTGCCACAAGAAGTATAGCATACAGTCGGTGCAGAAAGAAAGCTGACCACTACAGCTGCCGCAACAAGTAAGTCTACCATACAGTCAGCGCAAAAATAAAGCTGACCACTACAGTTGCCGCAACAAGAAAGTATACCACACAGTCAGCGCAGAAATAAAGCTGACCACTACAGCCGCCGTAACCGCTAAGCATACATACCATACAGTCGGTGCAGAAATAAAGCTGATCATTACAGCGGGCGCAACAAGTAAGTATACCATACAGTCGGTGCACAAAGAAACCTGATCACTACAGCTGGCGCAACAAGTAAGTAGGTATACTATACAGTCGGTGCACAAAGAAAGCTGATCACTACAGCTGGCGCAACAAGTAAGTATACCATACAGTCGGCCATACCATAGAGAAAGTGCAGAAAGAAAGCAGGCCACTATACACTTGCCGCAACAAGTTTACCATAGAGTCGACCATACCATACAGTCGGTGAAGAAAGAAAGCAGGCCACTGCAGTATCGGCAAGAAGTAAATGATAAGGCCACGTAAAACAATTATTTAAACATAATCATGACTAATTAAGGATACTGGAGTCCATGCAAGCCTAATTTTGATTGATTAACCTTAAATACAATAAAGATAATCGTGATTATCTAGGGTAGTTATGGGGACACAACCCTGATGACTTAAGCTTAAGGATGCTTAGAATGAATTAATGTGGATTAAGGCTGCTACAAAACAGACCAAAGTGGATTGAAGTGGATAGAGGTTGGAACAAATTATAGTAAATTGGAATCAGGTGGATTATTGTGGATTAATGTAGATTAAATAAGGGTTTATTAAGGTTGGTACATATTAGAGCAAGCTGGATTAAGGGGGATTAAAGTGAATTAAGGTGGATTAAGGCTGCTACGAAAGAGACCAAGGTGGATTGAAGCGGATAAAGGCACAGCTGTGAAACCTTTAATGGTGATTACTTACAGAAGTAAACGCTTTTGCATTCAAATCAGATCAGGATACCTAGGTTAGCTTTAATCACGTGCCTCGTTTTACGCATACGTGCCGTCCTTTGTTTAAGTACTTGGCTTAAAAGCCATAGCTCGCACTGACACACATTCATGACACACGACTGCCGAGATGCAACTACTGTCATTTATTTCTTTTCACTTACAGTGGTTGGGTGATATGTTTGACCACTCGCCTCCCTTGATCTCAGCGCGGACTTGTCAATAAAAATTTGTCACTCTCTCTTGACGCACACACATTCTTCCTCAGTAGCACGGTTCGTCGTACTCAAATGAGTACCACCAAATGCCGCGGGTTCGAGTGCCTTAATTAACTCCATCTTAATTACCCGTGTTTTAATTATCTTTTCCTGAATCAACACCAAAGGTCTAGGATTCGACTCCCACCAATGGTAGTCGGTTCCAATTCTTTTCGGACCATCGGTTGTCACGACAACAAAGGATTTTCTGCCTCATGAGACATATATTGCTTTCGCATTGACAAACAATTTATTGGTGTTTTCTCGCTACTGACTTGCTCTTGCCTACATAATCCGTTCAGTAGTGCCTTTTTTACATTCGCGTCCTGTATGCGGGATTTGCGGATTGTAGCGTTACCTTTCGGTGTAGAGATGCAACTGCGCACATTTTTTGAAAAACAAAATAGTGTATTTTCGCAGCAGCAAAATACCAATAAATAGTTGATTCCAATTAGCCAACACGCGGTTACAATTAGCAAACCCAGGATTCAGGGCCCGAAAGGAAAAAAAAGCACTACAGAGGGCACTATATAGGAAAGTGCACTTTACTATGAAGAGAATAATAATAAGAGGCACATATCTTCACCAACAGGTAATGTTGCAATCAACAAACCCATATTCAGGGCCCCAGCGGAAATAGCAACTACTGAGCACATTATTTAAAAAAGCATAGTTTAGTAGCAAGAAAATACCAGTAAATACTTAATCCTTCGATAACAGGCTACGCTACAATCAATCAACCCCGAATTTAGGGCCCGAACGGAAAAATAGATTGACTGTCATTGTGTATCCTTGTGTGATTGAATTGGAAAGAATTACGAGTTTTGTAGGATACTTCCCAAATATACCTTAATTCACCTTGCTATACTTTGTACCAATTTTATTCCGCCCTAATCTACATTATTCCACCTTACAGTAATTTGTACCAGCCTTAATCAACTTTAATTACCCCAGTCCAATTTATTACAACATAATCTACAGTGAGTTAAGTTGGACTAACCTTAATCCACTTGAATCCACCTTAATCCTCCTTGATCTAATTTGTACCAACTTTAATCCACCTTAATCGACTGTAATTTACCTTCATTCATTTTACTTCACCTTTATTACCTGCACCCCACTTAGGTCGCCTTCCTATGACTTGTTTTAGCTTTAGTTGACGTAATTCATCATTGTACACCCTTTTCACATTACTAACCCATAATTACAACTAATTAACGCCGCCTTTCCTGCCTAATGGGACATACAATACTTTTCCAAGAGGCACTGTATTATTTCGTCCAACTTAAATGCAAAAAAATACCAACAGTGTATTTCTAAGCCAACAGTAAACGCTACGATCGGCAAACCCCACATTGAGGGCCCCAGCGAGAATTGGAACTACTGAGCGCATTGTTCACGAAAGTACGTTTAGTAGCTAGAAAATGGCAAAAAGTAGTTTCTTTTTTCGCCAACAGGAGACGCTACAATCAGCGAAACCTTTGCGATTGGCTCTACTAAGCGCATTTTTTAGGAGAGTGCTATTTTATAGAACTAAAATACTAATAAGTAGTGCATTTCTTCACCATCAGGTGACGCTACAATCAGCAATCCCGTATTCTGGGCCCGAACGGAAAAAAGGCGCAAGAGATCGCAGCATTTTGGATAGGCCTTTTTTTCCGATCGGGCCCTCAATATGGGGTTTGCTGATTGTGGCGTGATCTGTTGGTGAACAAGTACACTATTTACTGGGATTTTCTTGCTCCAAAATACCAATTTCTCAAAAACAGGCTCAGTAGCGCCTGTCCTATAGTGTTTGCCGATTCTAGCGCTACCTCTTGGCAAAGGAATAAACTATTTTTATAATATTTTCTTGCTAGTGTATTACACTTTCCCTAAAATGCACGCTCTGTAGTGGCTCTTATCCCTTGGGTCCTGACTGCGGAGGTTTGCTGACTGTAGGCGGAGAAAACTATTGGCATTTTCTTGCTAAGTTACAGTCGGCATATAAAGAAAGCAGGCCACTGCTGTCGTCGCAACAAGAAGCGCTACATGCTTCCATAAGAAAAAAAAAACTATGAGACATAGCAGATTGAAAAATTTGATTTAGTTTTACTTAGGAAAGCATATAGAACGTCTAAAGTTGCAGCAGTAGTCAGTTCAAAAAGAAAGCAGACAGTACAGTTGCCACAACATGTAACTATACCACGCAGAAAGAAAACACGCCTCTACAGTTGCCACAACTAGTAACTATATCATACAGCTAGTGTAGAAAGCACATACGCCACTAAAGTTGCCGCAACAAGTATATTTTACAGCCTGCCATATCATACAGTCCGTCCAAAAAGAAAGTAGGCTACTACCGTTGCCACAAGAAGTATAGCATACAGTCGGTGCAGAAAGAAAGCTGACCACTACAGCTGCTGCAACAAGTATACCATACAGTCAGCGCAAAAATAAAGCTGACCACTACAGTTGCCGCAACAAGTAAGTATACCATACAGTAGGTGTAGAAATAAAGCTGACCACTACAGCTGTCGCAACAAGTAAGTATACCATACCATAAAGTCGGTGCAGAAAGAAAGCTGAACACTATAGCTGCCGCAACAAGCAAGTATACCACATAGTCGGTGCAAATAGCTGATCACTGCAGTTGCCGCAACAAGTAAGTATACCATACCATACAGTCGGTGCAGGAAGAAACCTTACCGCTACAGCTGCCGCAACAAGTATACCATACAGTCTGCGCAGAAATAAAGCTGATCACTACAGCTGCCGCCATAAGTAAGTATACCATACCATAGAGTCGGTGCAGGACGAAACCTTACCGCTAGAGCTGCCGCAACAAGTAAGTATACCATACAGTCGGTGCACAAAGAAATCTGATCACTACAGCTTTTGGAACAAGCAAGTATACCATAAAGTCAGGCTAATCACTACAGCTGCCGCAACAAGTAAGTATACCATACAGTCGGCCATACCATAGACCATAAAATGCAAGCTAATCTTTGAAGTAACTTGCATAAGGACGTGAACGAGATGAAGACGGACGTTCTCGTAGGCCTCAATTTCGCGCTGTTCGCACTAGTGAACTGATTGAGCTTAGATTGAGCTAATGACGATGAACTGAACGGCCACACTGGTGCTGAACGTAAACACCTGCGTCATATTTTCATCGAGTAACATTCACAAGCAACAGTATACGGTCTATAGCTTCTGCCAGCAGACTCGTGTTGATTGAGGAGTCTATCTCCGCGCATACCTGCAAACGCATAAATTCGTAATAATGCCGCAGCCATGACCCCGACGGGAGGGCACGAATTTTACTTGCACCGAGACCACGTTTCTTCAGGGATACATATTCACTTTATTATCGATGATTTACCTCTTGACGCAGTAGATAAGCAGCACCAAATTTGGTCACGCAAGCACCTGACACACAGCACGTTGATCTGAGATTGCGACGTCTTTTTTCGGCGGCGTTGTTGTAGCCAATTTCACCTGTTTCAGGAACGTGTTTGCAACAAGTTTCGGTGCGAAAGTTCGGTGACCGACGAGCGGTACGTTTTCGCAAACGCAATTTATTTTTCGTAAAACGTTGCGTTAACATTCGTAACATTCGATGACCAATTCGTAAACCCTACGGCAAGTACGGGAGAGTTGGCACGTATACGTCCACGTACCTCGAGGTGCCTGACCACGATGATGTCGCTCTTGATGTCCAGCAGTGTCGCCGCCACTGATGGGCCCAGCCCCATGACGAGACATGCTTCGTAGAAGAACCCGATCCTCTTGGCTTCACACGCGGCTACGGTCGCCAGCAGAAACAGCGACGCGCTGGCCCTGTCAACGGGGCCGCGTCCTTCTAAGTTAACTTGCATGCCGCATGCAGACTTGCAAACACAGCCCTCATACCAACAGAGCGAGAACTTGGGCGAGTTGGCCGTAACGGGGACAAGTGCGCTCGGGAGGTAACAGGCACCGTGCAGTGCAGCTTGCGTGCGATGCCTGCGTCATCTACAACAGAAACTCTGCGGCGGCCATTGCGTTGACACTAGCGCCAGAACACATAGAATAGCGTGCGGTGGGAGCAAAATCGGCGGGAAGGCTAATACCTTCGCAGTAACAATTTCAGTGGCTTCTCGACAAGCAAGAGTGTCCGTGATGTGAAAACGTCGAATTGCGCATACCCTGCGTATGACTGCACACTGTGCGCAATCGAGATCGGAAGCACAAACATCCGTGAGATTGACCTCGGCGAAGCACATGTGCGTGATACGCAGACGAGCGATGACTCGTGAGTTGCTATCGTTTGAAATGGCGTCTCATTTTCTCCGCATCCCTAGCGGTAGGTGTCGGCGAGGCTGAGGTGACAAATAAAAACGCCGTAACGCCCTCTAGCCGGTTCTTAAGAAGATTGCGCCAGCGCTCGTCCTATGAACTCTGATATCTTGCGCATCCATCTTAACCATGTTGACGGCAATTATCATCTGTTTTGTATGTATATTGTCCTTTGTATATTCTGTTAATCTTTAAATAAACGCCAGTTGAAGATTCCACCGTGTTTGTTGTATATGTTTCTTTGCTTCTGCCCAATTCGTAAAAAGCCTTTGCACGTTCACTATCTCGCACTAAAGCGGCCTCTCGTACGCTTACGATACTAATAACAATGCAATACGCACTATCCACCCTATCCATCCTACAGTAACACCCCCGCATCTCTCCCTGTTTGAAATCACCGGGCGATAACGTTATTGGCAGAAGCGTATACATGTCTTTGACCCCGGTATTTGCCTTTAGCTCCAGCGCCATGACAGATATCGCGAGGTGTCATGTACATTCAGAAGTAAACAAGTAACTAAATTTCTACCGTCGAAGGGATTATCTCAGAGCCGATATCAAAGGGTGGTGTACTTGGGAGGCAACACGGGTGTCTTGGCGGAACGTCTCCGAAGGAGCAGCCAGACCAGGTAGGGTCCCAAGAGCACGGCCACCTGCTGCACGCCGAGCAAGACGTACACGTCGCGCCTGGTCAGTCCTCGCTCCTCGTAGAAACTGTACTCGTACGGCCACTGGCTTATGGAGCCCGCGTACATTAGCAAGTAGGCGAACGTGGCTGGTCCCACACTGATGGGCAAGCTTCACGAAGGAAAAAGAAAAGAAGTTGTGTCCTTCAGGGGACACTAAAGGAAAACATTGCGTCGAGCTATTCGATCTATAGTATTCGTCTAGAAGTCCATCACCGTTTTCTGTGACGATGATGACCGTTATTTAGTGGCATCCCCTTTGAAACGGGGCAGTGGCAAATAGTCGTTTTGGCGGTTTTATGACGTCGCGTGACTGCAAGACAAAGTGGGTGCAGCCCCAAAAAAGTGTGACCCAAACCGGGGGGCTAATGACGAAGAAGGCGTAGAATACGTACGTACAGAACTTTTTTTTCTTTCGTTCGGGTTAATCATGCATAATTAGCGTGCACACGGGATGTCATTTGTTATCGCAGTTTTCCTGACGTCACATGACAGACAATCCAGGCGAGCCACAAGAAATGTTTGACCAATTGTGGAGGGCTAATGGCATAAAAGTAATAGTAACAGTTTCTAATAGCTTTACGTTATAGCGCCCACGCTAACTTGGTGGACCGTGCATCCTGACTTCATTCCGCGTAAGTTACACTGAATAGGTGCGATTAACTTAACTGGAACGAGGATAACAGTGAACTGCGGCGCCAAGTGCCATTTGCGTCCAGCTTCTCAGAAGCACAGAAAGAATGACCAACCTCTGTCTAATTTCCCGCAGGGCTTCCAATGTGGCCGTCACTTGGCGACACAACCAGCCGAAGAATCTACCGAGTGCCTGCAGTGCCATGGTGCTAGGCCTCGCAGGCGTTTACTTGTGTGGTAGCCACGTGGAAGAAGTCTTTTGGGGCACGGTCATTACGCGGTGGAGCGTCTCTCGAGAACCTTGACGTTCTTGTCGGTATTTTTCGCCATCATGGCAGGGGCTCAAGCGGCTCTGTTCTATGGAAAGAATGATGACGATGACCGTGCTACTGTCCGTGCTCTTCGGCTCAGCGAAAGTTGTATGCGTAATATAGGTAACCAAAGGTGTTTTCAAAAACATTCTGGAGTGGAGATGATGCCCTAACTATGGTGACATACCCTAACGGTGAAGCAGGCCGCCGCCTTCTTACTGGAGGAACCGATTGACGTTAGCGGATGGCTTTTTTTTTCTTTATCTCTCACTTCCAGCAATTTCGACACGGTCAGTTTTGCCGTACAAATTGCTCTCGGTGTGTCTGTGTCCCTGCAAGGTTTTAGGATGAAACTTGAACGTGTTGGCAGCTGGTATGGGCGATCATGAAATCACTACTCAGCCAATGACAATATTTTAGCTCAAAAGCGCAACATTTAATTTTTTTAATCAGTCTACAAATTAACGTAACAGATAATGTCACAAAAGGCAATGCAGTGTCCCAATCCTGGTGGTCGGCGGACACATACATTGCCAACATGACGGTAATTGTTTGGTTCAGACGCTCCGTCAAGCCATTCGTCTGTGAATGGTAGGTCGTGGTCAGTTTGTGCTGCGTCGAGCAAGACCGTAGAATGTTCTCGATCACCTTCGAAAGAAACTGTCTGCCCCGGTCAGTTAGGAGTTGCCGAGGTGCACCATGCTGCAAAATGACGTTATGGAGTAAGAAGTCCGCAATGTCGGTCGCGCGGCTTGTGGTAAGAGCACGGGTGATCGCGAATCGCGTCGCATAGTCTGTAGTGACGGCGACCCAACTGTTTCCTGAGAGACACAGAGGAAGCGGGACAAGCTGCGACTCTTCTCCATCTATATCAGCACGCTTTCAACGGTGAACAAGGTGAAAGCGCTGACTTCACCAGTGCTGATTAGAATATGCAGTTCTCACTCCAATTTTTAAAAACAGCCTTGGGGGGTACTCAGGCGCAGCGATCACTCGACTGCCATGAGAGTGATAAGTACTAAGTACATGGATTAGACTAATTTACGTGTTGTGGCTTCCGATGTTCTTGTGGCTTTATGCTTCCTTACGGTTTGCGTTTCGTTACGCTTTATGTTTCCAAGTCTACAAGGAATCCTGCTTTTTTTTCTAAACGTACGAAATTTCTGCGCACATACAGAATCATTGCGAATTGTCGCATTTATAAGGCAATATCTTGTTGAAAATGACCGAGTCTCAGGATCACAAATTCGTTTGAAGCTATTATGCGAAGTTTCGGCAAGTCAGCGCTTTCACTGTCCATCATACGCATCATACCAGAGTTTCTCAAACTTTTCCAGTACGTGACTCCTTTAGGTAGAACCAAACCTACAATGACACATTCGACTTGTTCATTCCGAGCGTCGAGCTCCAGCTCAGCGCTCGGAGGTGCTCTCACCTTGTGAGTCGGGAGCGCCACCTAAATTAATGTGCCATACTTCCGATCTACTGCGATACCAATCTACTGCGGTCAAACTGGCCACTTTCGATCGCGATCAGCCACGACATGGATCGTAATTTCCAATCCCAATGAGCTCCATTTCGTTGCTTGCGCAAAGGAGCCAATCTAGATCGAGAAATTCGCTCCCGAGCGAGCATAATCGAGATCGAAAGTGTTCCGTGTGAAGCCGGTATTTGCTGCTTCGTGAGAGGATGGCAGCGTTGGCTCTGAGAGCCGGCTGTTATGCGATTCATCTAGAAGAAGTACAAAGTCTGCAGGTGTTTAACAACAATATTTAATAACAACGTACGACAATGACAAGAGCCGGCCATTTGCCGTTTTTTCTCGGCGGCAACTCTCGCAAGCGAAGTACTCGAAGGTGGATGAAGTCAGGAGAATCGTCAGCGAGCTAAGCGTTTGCGTCGAACGCTGACGCTCACTCCGGCGGGTTTAAAAGCAGACGAGGCAAAGGAGGCGGCGGCCGCGAAGCAGCCCAGCATGAGAACCAGCGACGCCCAGGCGAGCGCGGCGTCGAACTGACCCAGCTGACCGACAGGCCACGTCAATATGGCCGCCGATAGCAAGCCTGGAGCAGCAGCGTGAAAAAGAAGGAAAGAAAAAAAGGTGGGTTTGGCAGTAATGCTTCTTGACAGCTTCGGAAAGTCGAGAAGAAAGATCTTTTCGAAGTTCACTACAATAAATATTGTTATTTATCAACTTTCGGTGAATGTGTTTTCCTGTCTCCAGCTGCAGGGTGCTGCCGCACAAATCCTCGTTTGGCTTTGGCAAACCCCTCTTTGGCTTTGTATTCTAATAAACATTATTATTATTAAATGGACAATCAGGTAAAATACCAAGTCAAGCTAGATAGATTATTCGTTTAGGAGCTTATCATCATTTTCTATGTGCCAATATAATTGTCGTTGTGCTCAATTGCTCAATTTGAACCAACTGCACGAAAACGGACGAGTTCACGTAATCTCCACGTGACCTCCCTCTATTCTACGCTCTGTGAACCAGCCAGCGCCGACGTCACATGAGGTACGATGGTCCTCAACCAGATGACGCCACTCCACTTTTTTATTTTCGTCGTTTTATCGCTTACACAATCTCGGTTCCCGCTACGAATGGCGAATTCGTTATTACAGACGCCCATGTTCTTTCAATGTCGCTCGACTTAATATTTGCTCTTAGTGCCCCTTTAAATTACGACCAAGAAAATAAATTAGTTTAGATTGATAAAGCATTTCTGAAGAACATTGTTTTCATTGATTTCACGGTAGATCAAGTCAAGCATGGGCTTCAAGTTAAGATGCATTTTCGAAGACGGGGGTAAGAGTAACTCTCTCTTTTGCTACTGCAGAAGGTTAACTTACGAATACAGCTGGAGTAATATTTCTGTTTAGTGCCCACTTCTTGAGAGCCGGGTATGCGTGAAAAAATGAGAATTAAAATTGTAGAAAGTAAGAAAAATAAGCAGTGACAATTTTGAGAAAAGTGCGACAACATTCACGAAAGAAAGAATAAGACAACCAATTCCTTTTGAAGACCAATTCATTACTTCATTCCTGTCAACATGGCTTCAGAAAAATGAACTCGTGCGAAACCCAACTAGCTTGCTTTACTAATGATCTTTTTGCTGCATCTGACAATATCTTTGACGTTGACTGCATTTTCTTGGACTATGCTAAGGCATTTGATACCGTAACGCACGATCTACCTCGATGAGCTTAACATTGATCCTTTATTATTAGCTTGGATTAAGGATTTTCTCTCCAATCGAACCCAGTACGTAACTGCCAATAACGCTTCCTCTGCTTTTTCATCGGTTACATCAGGGGTCCCGCAGGGATCCGTCCTCGGGCCACTGTTAACTTATTTGCTGATGACTGCGTAATATATCATAAGATTAGTGACTCCGCCGATTCCACTAAACTACAAAAAGACCTTAACAATTTATCCATATGGTGCAATGCGTGGAACATGAAACTAAACGTAAATCAATGTAAATATATGCGCATATCACGCCGCACTAACAATACTGACACACTCATGTATTTTCTGAATAACGCTCCTCTCTGTCAAGTTAATTTTTACAAGTATCTCGGCCTATATCTCACTCACGATCTATCATGGCACAAGCATGTTGAATATATAACTTCTAACGCTAATCGCATGCTAGCCTATCTGCGCAGAAACGTTTACGCCGTTCCAGCATCTTCATAACTGACACTACAAAACACTTCTTCGATCAAAATTAGAATATGTCTCGGCCATCTGGGATCCCCATCAAGTATCACTAACCCTCTCCCTCGAAGCCATTCAGAACCGCGCGTCCCGCTTTATTCTATCGTATCACTCTCGTCATGCTAGCGTTACACTCATGAAGCAAACCCTTAACATACCGGATCTTTCAGTATGTCGTGCATACAGTCGCCTCTGCCTTCTCCACAAGATTTACCACAACCTGGTATTAAAAGAGAAACTTGTAACTCCTTACTTTTCATCCCGCAGCGATCACCTTCATAAAGGTTTTGTGCCATCTCGTCGTACGAATGCGTACTATTACTATTTTTTACCCCGCACCTGCAATGACTGGAACCACCTTCCCGCATCGGTCGCCACTAGTACAGACGCATCGAGGTTCAAGACTGATGTTTTCCATGCCATCTAACAAATATTTTATTCATTGTTCTGCATTCTTTTTCTGTGTATGTACCGCTCCTTTCTGTAGCGCCTATATACGGGCCATGAAAGTATGCAAAATAGATAAACAGAAAGAAAAAAAATTCGGCAGGTACTTTTATGGCTGCTTACCTGTGGGAATGCGAAAGCATTATAGCGTTGGTAGACCTCAGAACTTCATGAACGCGCTCACTTTATACACTCATGGCGTAGCGCCACCTCCTCCCCATTGGCTGCGCCGTCACGTGGCCGTGCGTCACTACGCCGTCACGTGCACGCACTAGGCACACCTTTAGTCAGCCAGAACCATGGAGCCGTCGAGGCGTCGGGGAAGCCATTAATTTACATTGTTTCCAGGAAGCTCGCTCAGAAATTTGACGTCAATCCGAGCATTTTTTTTCTTTCACGTCGGCCATTTTTGGTACCATCTTTCGGTCACGCCGACGGATTTTCACGTAATGGGACATTTAATGCTCTCGCATTAGAAAACCAGGTTGCAAAAAAAAAAAAAAACCTAGCCCTCATATGGCATATAGACACGTCAGCTGACCTGCCAGGTGCGTCTCCCAGGCGGGCCTCGCGGTTCCGGCGGCAGATGACAGTGACGTGGCGTAGGCGAGCATCATGTGCAGCGCGCACTCATCCCCCGGCTGGATGTAGCTCTGGAAGTGCAGGAGCAGCGCCATCGAGCCCACCATGTAGCCGCTGAAGAGGAACATCCAACGGCCGCACGGCTGGTGCCAGCGCACGGCCTGGCTCGCGGCCAACTGCTCCAAGCACTGCGCAGAAGCGGCTTTTTGGGTTCCTCGATCGAAACTGACGCCGTGCCTCTTTGATTTGTCGTCGTCTCGGACTACACGCTGGGACGGTATTCTGTAAGTGTTCCACATAGTGGACATGTCCATTTCGACTGCTGCTGAAGGTGCTGATTGGCCGGGCAGGGGTACAGGCAGGGCGCCTGTCTCTGAAGGAGACAGGCGGCCCCAGCCAATCGGCACTTCTCATCAGCAGACAAAATATAAGCGTCCACTAGTTGGACACTTACAGAACACCATCTCCAGGACTGACCGAGACGCTGCATACGCAACGCTCGTTGGCTGTGTGCGCCGCCTCGGGAAGTCCAGGACTGTCAGGGGAGGATAATCGAAGAGGCCCACAAACGAGTGACTAGAGAGGTGCACGAATATCATTTTTTTCGAATGCGAATCGAATACAAATAGTAGTAGTAATATTTACAGCAGGAAATTTATTTTTCGGTATAATTAAGTACAACGCCTGTGCACTGACTAATGCAAAAAAATACATCTTACTATCCGCGACAATTAAATGAACACTTTCAAATTCAGGAATCAGCAAGTGTGATTAAAAAGACCTGCACGAATAGACCTATAAACAACATCAGAGCGTGCGTGCAAACAAACTTTCCAAAAATAGAATATCCGCTCTACGATTAGCTTTCCAAAAACGCAAAAAAAAATGGTTACCGATAAAAAGATAGAAGTTATGAAAAAAAAAAAAAAGCTGCTGAAGGCTTTGTGTGACGTAAACACACAGAAAAGGGCGCATTGCGCGGAAGACGCAACTGGTTGTAGCGTAAAGAACTGAACTGCTGCATAGTCATACTGAAAAGAAAAACACTAAATGACAGTCTACAAGCAAAAATCACAGGTTGTGACATAGGCTTCCGCGGCGAAACTAGAAAAAAAAGTTTGCTTTACTCATTTTGTATCTGCACTGCTTAGAAAACTTGTGTCGTTGTCACACTTCTGATAAATATCGATACTTTATATTTAACAGACGGTGAACAGAAACCAGGCTTAAACAGTCGGTTGTTGCGATATTATTGGTTAGTTTTCAGTACACTTAAAAATACCGAAGTTAACTTTCGAATGCGAATTGAATACTAACACACAAACTATCCGTATTCGTATTCGAAACTTCGAATATTCGCCCACCCCTTCCAGTGACACTATGGCTGAAAGCACATGAAATAGCAAATGGCTTTCCAAAACCGCCGTCCCGAATTTTCTGCAAGACAAGTTGCAGTGACGTTTCGCTTCGTGAACGCGGGTTACGTGCAAGTGTACAGACATGCACAGCGAGCACTACGGCGTCAAAGGACAAACGGAAAGGGTGCGAACGCGGCGATTCTCTTCTACTCCTCCGGGCGCCTTCCTCCTCCGGCGCTCGCTTCATTCGCGGCGACAAACTAATCTCGCCGATTTGATAGACGGGGGTGCATCTGCGCTTGCGCGTAAAAAGTAGTTGTCAACGCTACCCCATTGCAACATGCGTCCCATCGTTGTAGCGCCAGTAATAGCTATCACTGTAACAGTTATCGCGCCACGTCAGACATGTTACTCGCTAGCGACGACAGACTCACCAGCCTGGCAACGAGCATCACGGGCAAAGAAGGCACGTATTGGAAGCACGGTATCTCCACCACCGCAGGGAAGGCGACGCGGGCCACGATGGCGGTCGTCTGCACGGACACGCTGCTCACGCTCATGGCGACGCGGCTGGTACTCTCCGAGTAGAAGGCCAGCCACAAAAGCCTGCACAAGGGCAGACGGTCACGTGAAAATGCAGACCTCTGCAGTCGAACGCCGCTTGCGAAGCTCTCCAATGGCGCCGAACAAGACAGAGGAGGCTCTGCGGGCTTTCGCGCCACCTATGAACAACGAAACTAAATATGAAACGCCAATATGATATATGCACTGCTACAAAACGGGATCTCAGCACTCACGCTACGCAAAGCCAAATAAGCAGCGTTTACAATTAGTACCTTTCTCTTTTTCAGGCAAATTAGCCATCTTTCCAGCCGGCGACGGGGAATGTTGAGTTTCATATAATCGTTCATCAGTGGTGCGTAACTCAGTTAACCCCCAACACAAAAGTACCCGAGTAAGCCCGATGTTTGAAGCGCGTTTCGGGACAGGTGCGACTGAAGAACCTTGACTTCCAGGTGCTGTCAACATTCAACGTTGGATGAGTAATGCGGTAAAAACTTTTGCTATGGTTTTACTTTCAATGAAAAAAGAAAAGTCGCAGTTTCGCCCGAAAGTCGCATCATCAATTGCAATAGCAAATTAGTAGACAGCTATACCAAGTAAGGATAGATTACTAACTAAATTAACAAGCATGGTGTCACGAGCGCACAAGCTAACATGAACACTTCTCACTCGATGACCGCGCACACTCGTTGTCAAAACGCTGGAGTGAGGAAGCGCGGCTGCAGCAGCAGCGAGCGAATTGACCTTCGCGTTGCCTCTCACTTAAACGCGAACTAAGCGGCGAGAACACAGCGAAGCTATCAGCACTCGGCGCAATTTGTCCCCGTGGCAGATCGATTTCAAGATAGTGCACGTGCGGAAACGCACGCCATACGCCGCAGCGGCCGAAGTAGAACGCCACCTGGACTACATAAGGCCCTTTAAATGGTAAATGATTCGGCGATATGTAAACGAGCACAGCGCTAAAGACGAGGGCACTCCAACATTGTTGAAAGTCTGCGCCGCATGTGTCTTTCTTTGTATGCCTTCGAATTCCGAACTGTGCACGATTTGTTATGTTTCATATCGTACACTTCTGCCTAATAAGCCAACGTTTTTGCATTCCACCCGCATCACAGAACGTGCCGGTAATCGAACGCGGGACCTGATGCTCAGAATCGGAACGTCGTATATAGCCACTAAGCAAGTCTGGCGGGTGGCCAAGAGGTGTTTGCTAATTCCAATTCGTCAGCATGTTGAGTCCTAGGTTGCCAGAACTACGGCGCGAATCAATCATTAATTTATTCATTCGTTCATTCAATCAATCAATCAATCAATCAATCCTTTCTAGTCTGTGTGAAAATTTCTTATCTCCTTATCGTAAAATGCAATAATGTACTTGACACGACTCTGTACAGGTTCTCCCAGCTAACTATATAGCCAAGCTGTTCAACGGAAAAAAGTAAAAAAAAAAAAAAAACACGGTGCAAGATAGAATTAAAAGAACTACGGTGTTCGGTCGCCAGATTTCTGATGACCGAACACCACAGGTCTTAAAATCGTGTCTTGTACCATGTTTTCTATTTTTTTGTTAAGAAGATGGCTAAGGTTAGCTGGGACACAACTCTATACATATGCATACCTCGCGTTAAGAGATTGGCCGTAAACACGCGGCGACGGTGACGCAGCGCGAGAGCTGGACAAGGAGTCGCCGTCGTCGTCGTCCTCTTCATCACTGCTTTCCATCGCCTCCCGATTCTCGAACGCCCTCTTCGCCAGGGACGAGCAACATCGCCTTCTCCCCGAACGGCCAACCAGTAATAGGCAGAGGACAGCGCCCGCGTAACAGCCGGCCGCCGTCTGATACACGGTGCCGATGTCGAAGCGCAGCATGTCCACTTGCACGGCCACCAGCGTCCAGATGGCGTGGCTCGCGCAACCCTGCGATGAGGTAACCCAACACGTTCAAATACTCGAACCAACGAAGTAAACCGAACGCCTTCCACGAGTTAACAAAGTCGGATAGGGAGGATGCAGGATAATGTGAGCATGCCTGGTTTCAGTGCAGAAGATGGACAACCACCGGCATGTTAAGAAGGTTTGACGCTCCCATGAAAGAACACAGAACGCGTTCAATGTGCTCCCCTGCTTATAGGTGCGTACGCAGTACCATAATAATTTATTTTCTCCTGAATATTGCTATTCGCATGACTTAAGTGTTTACAACTTAACAAAGGTTTTAGATTTATCGAAACAACCTCACTGTTAGAGTTTCATCGGAGCGTGCCTGCTGCCCTAGGGCGCCGCTCTAGAAATTCTGGCCGGTATCGGAAGGAAGGAAGGAAGGAAAGAGTGGAGAAGGAAAGGCAGGGAGGTTAACCAGTTCAGGACAACCGGTTTGCTACCCTACACATGGGAGCGGGGTGAGGGGGAATGAAAGATGGGGAGGAGAGAGAGAGAGAGAGCACATAACGTACACAGCACACACATCGTCAGTCAGAGTCCGTCACTCTTGCGTGATGCGTGACATCACTGTCATAGCCGCTTGTCCAAGCCCGTTTCCTTTAAAAACCTAAGCAGTCCCTTCGTTGCTTTCAGCTGCGATGTCTTCTGTCGACGACACGCGAGAATGGTTTCAATTGACAGTGGTCGATTGTCCAGGTGTGCTAGAACGGACGCCAGGGACTGTCTCGGAACATTATATTCAGGACAGTCGCATAGAATATGTTCTAGCGTCTCCTCGCAAAGACAGGCATTGCAAAAAGGGTTGTCGGCCATTCCAATGAGGAATGAATAAGATTTCGTGAATGCCACCCCTAGCCATAAGCGATAAAGCATAGTGGCCTCTTTTCGGCGGAGTCCAGTTGGCATACATAGATGCATCAAAGAGGGCAGGTGGTAGTGACGATTGCTCCGGTTGGTCTGGCTGCTTGGTGTGCACCATAGAGAGAGCGTGATCTCCTGTGCAAGCACTCGAAGTCTGCTGGCTGCGTCGGACCGTGAGAGCGGTATGGCCTCTTCCTGTGTGTCGTCAAGAGCAGCCCGAGCGGCATTATCGGCGTTTTCATTCCCTATGACGCCGCAGTGACTTGGAAGCCACTGAAACGTCACGTGGTGTCCTTTCTCCTGTGATGTATGGAGTAAGTATCTAATATCGAATACGAGCTGTTCGTATGGCCCGCGACGCAGAGCTGATAGCACAGATTGTAGGGCTGCCTTTGAGTCACTGAAGATTGACCATTGTCGAGGTGACTCCCGATTGACGAAACGAAGTGCCGCACGAAGAGCAGCTAGTTCCGCAGATGTCGATGCCGTTGGGTGGTCAGTCCTGAAGCTAATGGTAATAGCTCTTGCTGGGACAACCACAGCACCGGACGAACACTGGAGGTTTGTGGAACCATCAGTATAAATATGTACACTGTCCGCATACCTCTCGAGTAGAAGAAGCAGAGAAAGTTGTTTCAGCACAGGTGACGACAGCTCAGATTTCTTCTTGATTCCTGGTACACTGAGATGTACTGTGGGACTAATAAGACACCAAGGGGGTATCGATGGTTTAGATGCAGCGGTGAAGCCCGAGGGAAGTTTGTCGTTGTACTTGATGATAGTTTTAGAGAACGATGCTTGGCGCCGGTCCGAAGGTAGTGTTGCAAGGTGGTATCGGAGACAGTCTACGTAGACAGCTAAGAAGACAGCTTCGAGCTCAAGTAATGGAACACGTCTGGTACCACCTGGAAGACGACGGGAAGGCACCCCTGTGACGTGACGCCACCCCACAGCGACAAGCAAAAACTATTTGCGCGTTCGAACCTACCAGAAATACAACGTGAGTTACATTAGGCGCCCAGGAAAGCGCGGCTACGTTTTCTTGTGCGCAGACTGTTGCTCTTGTGCCCATCGAGTTTCCAAGCGCCTCGCTCAGCCGCCATCTTGTTTGGACAGCAACGCATAGCCTGCATCGTTTTGGACTTCGAAGCTGTCTACCCTCGAATCCGTGTTCGTCATAATTGGAACGAGGCTTAAGTTGACCGCGCAGTTCGCTTAGCCGTCTACCTTGCCGTCTACGGAAATACTGGAAGACGGTCATAGTCGCTGGATGAACTCGACGCGGAAAGAGAACAAGTGATTAATATCTGCTTCGTCACCTGCCAGACGGAGATTCCAACGTTGTCGCTGGGGCAGACCGCCTCCGCGATGACAGAGACCAGGAAACCCTGCGTGGCGGCCGCCGCGTAGAAGTGACCTCGAGCCTTGGCGACAGTAGTGACGATCAACGCCGACGGGGCGAAAGGCAGCAGGTCTCTCGGAACGCGTACGCAGAACAACCTCCAAGACGGACAGGGCTGCAGAGATACGATGGAGCGCCTTCTCTACTCTACTGTTATGTTATTTATGCATTTACGACAAACCCTCGTTGTAACGAAGTCATCGGGACAGGGAACTGACTTCGTTATAAGCAGCATTTCATTAAAAGCTGCGGCGCTAAAGGAGAGTTATAATAACACGAGAAGATGAAGAACTTCGAATAAAGAGATTTTGTTATAACGAGAGTTTGCTGTAGTTGGTTCTGGTAGTACATGATGTTTCATGATTGCTACTATGTCACTGGAGCTAAAGACACAAGAAATGTGTCGGAATACGCTCCTATTGCCACGGTAACACAGAAAACAGTCGGAAATGCAGAAAAAGTAACGAAAACATGGCACATAAAGTTTTTTTTTTTTCATGTTTGAAAGAAAGCATCCGTTTTGAAACGGGGTGCCACCAATATTGGCCACCAGTAAGCTCTTTTATTTGAAAATAGCGTTTTTTTTTTTAAATAGCAAGCTACACTACGGTAATATTATTCAAAAACGTTCCTTCATTGCCGAGGAATATATTGGTAGGTTGGTTGGTCAACCATTGTTGTTGTTGAGGCAGCGCACGTTTAGATACACGTAGAAACACGGAAGAAATGAGCACAAGTGCTTTTTCCCCACCTTTACGCCAGCAACCTTCCTGACGTTACTTGCGAAGACTTCACAGGAGATCCATTTACATTTGCTTCACTGAGAGTAGCACAGCGCCGCTCCTCGGCAACAGCAGAAACTGAATTTCAGTTATTTTATGCGATTTCTATACGGCACGGAGTAGCTTGAGAGACACGCCTTTCCACGCATTCGAATAGACGCCAACAAGGAATCACCGTGGACTGTCATTGAAGCTCAGTTTTAAATGCGAATGCATTTCTTAGTCGGGGCTTGTCAGGCGTCTGTCGGTGTCCGCGCGCCGGCAGGTGTTATCTCTCCGCTCTCACTCCCTCTCCCATAGCAACAGCTGCGGGCGCGCGCGCTTATCCTCGCCCCTAGCAACCGGAGCAAGTGTTGCGGGCGGAGTAGCGGAGAGTGAGTGGAGAGGAGGAGCGCGCTCTGGCGTGTGAGGGCGCTCGCATCGCGGGAACTCGGCGGAGCTCCCGCGTGTGTGGAGAGAGCGTAGGAGAGGGTAGGTACAGTGCTTCGCCGCTCCTTCTCTCGCCGTTCGCTCTCTCTCCTCCCTGCGCCCCACTCTCCCGTTCGCTCGCTCGCACGTATAAATAAATGGAGTGATGCGCGCGCCTCACTCTCGACCGTTCGCTGGCTGGGCGCCTCTCAAGGCGATGGCAGAAGTCGGTGAAGGCGAATGTCTGACGGCAACGGTACCCCTAGCAAGAAGTGTAATACAATCCAACCCGAGCATTACACCTCTCGCTGGAGGTGACGTCACTGCAGTAGCTTCAACGTCATCATCAACCGGAGGAGAAGAAGCGGAAGACAAGGCTGCGAAGAGAGCGTGATTCCGAACGCAAGCGAGCGAAGCGAGCTGCCGATACCGAACTGCCCCCGTCAGGTACAATGACAACACAAACAGGTGCTGATGAATGTGTAAATAAATGGTTACGGTACAAATCCTCGTCTCGTCATTAATATACGCCATTAAAATTACTACGTCGTGTACTCTCGGCGCAAGAAATGCATTCGCATTTCCTCACGATTGCCTTCGGGGAGGTGGGGGCAATTTTTTCGCACCATTCGAAGTGTCGCCTTACCGAACAGCTAGCAACGCAAGCGCGCCGAGCTTTCCCGCTAGTAGTTTGCAAAAGTGACTACAGGTGGCGTTACCGGGGCCTCACGCGTAAAGCTTTACGCACGCGAGAAGCCAGCTGCGTCAGAGCCTGCGTCGCTGTCTACGCGCTAGGTCAGCACGCTTTCAGGACCGGTCCAACAGCGGTTCTCGACTGCAGTCAGAGCTTCCTACAGTAACTACAATAGTGGCCACTCTGGATCTGTCATCCTCCAGCTATACAGCTAACGCGGGAATCAAAGTTAGAAGGTGGATATCGGTCTGATCTACGCGTACTTGTGGCTCCAAACGCTCCTGTGGCGTTAATTATTACGCTTTATTTCTCGAAATTTGGGAGCAATCGTTTTTTTTTCTTCTAGATGCTACGAAGGCAATGCATTTCTGAGTTACACGCATAATCATCGCGAAATGCTACATTCATAACGCCATAGCTACAGTCGAAAATGATCAGTACGCAGAGTCACAATGTCGTCTGAAGCCAGAAGGACTAGGTTTAGGCAAATCCATGTACTAACCGTCGTTACAACTCTGGCTGAATCGTTATCGTTATTTAAATAAACAAGAATCGTTATTTAAAATAAATAAGAAATAACCAAATACAAGACGACACGTATAAAAGTTGTTACACTGCATAGCGTGGGCGCACGAGAGCGCATGCGCACACGGCAGTCTGCTTTACGTCAGAGACGCAGGAACGACATGGGCAAATTTATAACATTTCGTAAACCGCTTCACGAAAGCTTCACTTCGCATATAGATTCCAAGATGTGCGTTGGATCTGCGAAATTGTTTTTCCTACGAAACAGCCACTCACCATTCGGGTGAGGGGAAAAACACGACCGAGCACGAACGCCACCTGCTGGACAGCCACGACCAGGCTCACGTCGGAAAGGGACAGGCCCTGAGCCTGGTAGAAGCGGTAGTCGAACGCCCACTGGGACACGTAGCCGGCGTGCAACAGCAGAAACGCCACGGTGTCGTACCGAGGTAACCGGCACGGGCAGCGCCTGCTCCGTCACAAAGCACGTAATACAGCGTTAATAAATTGAGTGGCGATCGCGTGACTTAGTGAGCTTCGTGTACATCACCTCGACGCTACCAGGTCGTGTAAGAAGTCGAGACGGTCCAACCCGATCCGACCAGCATTTACGTGCATTTCACCAAGTGCATGGGTTGGGTATAAGTGATACCATTCTCTGCAGGCGGGTTGACCGAACTCGCATCGACGTTCGCTCGGCCCGACCCGCCAGCGTTTAACGAGAACCCGACGACCGGTTTCTTTTCGGCCCGGTAAGCCGACTCGACCTGACTTAATCGGGTTCACGTAAACGTAGCTACAGATTGACTGACCACTTGGCGACGGCCAGAGAATAACAACGAGACATTATGATATGCGCGCGCTGTATGACGCGCGTACATAGCAATGGTTGGCAGACGACGCGAGGGACAAGCCCAGGCTAATAGCACGTTACTGTCAATTACAGCGCATACCGCGTCAAGGACGGGAAGTGACGAGAACGGCGCTTGTCCTCGTCATTTCCTGTCCTTGTCCCGGTGTGCGCTGTAATTCATGGTGACATGGAACACCAACTACCCCGGTCTCAAACCTTGTCGTTAAGAGCACGATTGGTTCCACGTATTCTGCCAGGTGGCGAATCGAACTCGACCTTGCGACCTTCAGCATTGCCGTCTTTTAGCATGGACTTACCAATACTCCGTTACCGTTTATTCCCAACTGCGCGTGCTCGGTGTTGACGTTGCGTGCGCAGTCGGCGATAAACGTTATGCGTAACGGTAGAATGGTAAGGCTATGCTAAAATACTTTATTATTTTTGGTACATCTTTTCTTAAATGTATACAGGTAGCTTAAAAACATTGGAATAAATATGGCATCGTCGCGCTCTATGGAAAGTAAATGTCAGTCTCAATCGCCTATAAGCTGTACCACTTTTTTTAAAGCTCAGCAACGCGAAACACCCGGTACACTGGTCAAGAATGAATCCTTGCGGATGCCTTAGTGTCAAAACTGAACTGTAATGATTCCCCACATGCTATATATTTGGTGTTCCGCGGTAGACCGTATATACCGGGTGTCTCGATCCGCGAGAAATTTAACCAATCTTTAAACACCATCTGTGACAGATAGCACCTTTCCAACCCTTGCGCTAGATTTCTCAAACAGGCGGACATTGCTTGCACAAGAAATCTTAATGTACATTCGACAATTAACGAAAGATCACTAATCAGCTTTTCGATTAATTACTTTACGGCACATATTTCAATTAACGAATTGTAGTCGGTGAGTTCGCAATCCCGCTTAGAACGAATTCTCAGGATGGCACCGGTTTCGGTATATTAATTTCCAAAGTTGGCGATGAATGTCCTTTGTGTTACTTTTGTCCTTCAATGCATAAAATGACGTTTTCCTAAGGAATAAAGGGGAGCAAATGTGCAATTTTCACCTCAAGTTTGACTGCGCATGTCTCAAAACCGGTGCCATCCTTAGTATTCGTTCCAAGCGGACATGCCTTGCAAGCTCACTGGCTACAATTCGCAAATTGCAATCTATATACCGTAAATAAATTAAACCAAATATAATTAGTGCTTCTTTTTAAGTAGAACATTGTGCTTTTCCATTTCTCGGGCGACTAATGTCCGCCCCTTCGAGTGGACCAGCTCAAGGAATAGGACTGTGTTATCTGCCACAAGGGATTTTTAAAAATTGCTTAAGGTCTTCGCAGAAACACTTTGTATACTGTACATGTAAGGCGTAAGGAGAGAAACTAGTTCCGACGCCAGTTCACGCTGTTCCAACCTCACCTTGCAATGAGCGACATGTACGCAATAGCGTCTGTAGGCACAACAAGTAGAGTTATACTGAAATCCGATCGAGCATCCAATTATAAGAGAACCAAAGAAACGTGGCGACAGCGCTCACCAGGGCGTCCTCTCGACGCCGTCGTCGTCAGGATTGTAGTTGTGCTTCATCGGCACTACACTTCACGGAACCCTGTAGAGCGCGATCTTCTTCTTCTGTATAGCTCTTCATGATGATGATCTGCTGTTGTCGAGAATGGCTGTCACGTGCGAAGTACGCGAGCATGGCTGATCAAACTGCGGGAGAAATAGAAGAAAACAACGACGATGCGCCGCGCGGAGTCGTGCCACGTGCCGGAACGAAAGAAACAACAAAAAGCAACAACAACAACAACAACAACAAAAAGCTCGCCATCCCGACCGTGCAAAAGTGGACGTCCACGTCCAGCGAAGCTGTTGAAAACCACCCCTACAACTACCGAAAGCACTCATACCCCCGTAAGCAAGCAAGAAATGCAATGGCTTATACCCCCCGTAAGGCTGAGGCTACAAGCGCTCAGCAAAGAGAAGCGAACAGCGCATACATTCATTGAAATCATCCGTATACAACACACATAACAGCGTACGTTTCAATAAAGAACAAGCTCAAAACAAGCATCCGAACCATCAATAAAGCATTGCATACCCTCCTCAACAGTTGTAGTGGTAGTTTTGCAACAGCTTCGCTGGACATATACTTTCGCAGGTTGATAACGACCGATAACGGTTAATAAGGGTGGTATTGAGTCCGATAAGGGTTAATAAGGGTCGGATGCCTGAACCACCGATAAAGCTTGACAAGTGTCTATGCTGGTCGGATCAAGTTTGATAAGGTTGATAATGACACCGCGCTGCGTGGAGATGAGCAAGTGACATAATGCTTGCGCATACTTAGACAACACCAGTGGAGTTTCTGCGTGAATATTGTTTTTGCTGAGGTAGCAAAAGTTCAGCGCGAGAAGCAGGCAAGCACGAGAGGCAAGCGAGCGCTACCCACTCTGGTTTTTCGCCCTCGTCCTTGTGAACCGCGTGCTTCGACAGCCACAAGCTTTTGCGCCTCACGGCTCGTCATGCATACATCGTTTTCCTGAACTGTGAGAGTAGCATAAACAATTACGCACATGCAACGCACATGCAACGCACATGCAACGCACATGCAACGCACATCTTAGAATCTATGTGAATTGAAGCTTTCACGAACCGGTAATGAAATTCTATAAGCTTGCCCAATTCATTCCTGCGTTTCTGACCTAAAGCAAACTGGCACCGGGCTCGTACACTGGCGCTCCCTTGCTACGCAATGTGACCATTCTTATATCGTCTTGTATTTCTCGATTTCCTATTTATTTTAAATGCACAGGGCCGCTCCTTGGGTGATTGCCACTTGTGGGTATGTGCCATTGTATGGAAATAGTCACCATTATATTATCGACATGCAGATGCGCTTTGTACCAGATCCCCTATTGTGTGCCATATTATGGAAATAATAATTGTCGTCAACACGCGGCGATCATGTCAAAGACAACGTTACTAGATATGTTCTGGTGTAGTAACGTTGGTCGAAGAGCTAGTCAGTGCACGATATACGCCACCCGCTTCTAGGCTAATCCCCCGTTGTGCATGGGTATGCGGCATAGTATGGAAATCGTAAACAAACATTTCATAACATTACGCATAGCATAGCATGAAAGTAAACAAAATTGTGCGCATCGCCGTTAGGTATACATCATGCAATCTCACGCTTCACTAAAGCTTCGCTGCAGATAGATTCCAGGGTGTGCGTTGGACTCGCATATTCTTATTTGTTATGATTATTGTTACGATGATGATTGTATTCCCGTGCCATCCGTGAATCAAGAAACCTTATGGGCACATTAGCAGACGCACGAAGTCGCAATCTCGCTGCAAACCACAATACCGAATGATACAAGAATGTACTAGACGGATACCACGACAAATTACATCTTGTTCTAATCACTGCAACCCAGCTGAAACTCCGTGGCAACCCCTACTACCTCTAGCATCCTGGTTGCAACTTCGTTCTAATGGCTACCCATGAAGCGGCGGCGTTCGCCACGGATCTGTATATTAACGGATGGGACGTTATCGCTTTATATATTTAGGGCTACATGGCCCTTGTATCACCTTGGCGAGTGCATTTTAGGGGATTGGCCAGGAATCTGCATATATCAATACAAGCATACGTCGTGCTCAAGTTGTCTGTCCCGGGCTCATGCTCAGCAGCCAGCACACCTCTTCCGGTACACACCTATTGGCAAACACGAAGTGACCCCGAATTCCTTACTCGGCCAGACAAGCAGCAAGCTGTCTATTCGAGCACGTAGCCAGTGGCCGATGTCGTCTGCTCGACAAGGCAGCCAGCAGCACATACCTAGTGACAAAAGCTAGAAGACAACTTGGGTAACTTGGGTTATGTGAAAGAGGTTAGACACGGACAGCATACCGCAAAGTGGATTAAGTTCCTAAGAAATGCTAATTGCACTAAAAAAAAAAAAAAAACAATGCCGATTTCTTTATATTTATTTATACGAAAAATAAACGATTTCCTTACTATTCTTCCGCTTCCGTCAAAGGCAGACTAGGAGGACCTGCTACTCAACGTACTGGACACTTGCGCGCCGAAGTCCGCCATCAGCAGCCACCGCGTATATATTGTTCACACTGTCCTCCTTCATGGAACAGGCCAAACATGACGCGGCGGTATAGCTCCGTCTTCGTAGAGGGACGGTCAGCCGCGCATATTGTTCGTCGTCTGGCACCCGGTAGTATAGACGAACGAGCAGGTGTTCTCATGCAGCACTCGAAAGCCTGGGCGCCGGTCCAGGAATGCAGTCGGCGTGCCGCGTACATGCTACAAGATTAAGCCAAGCCTTCTCGCACCTGCCTCAGCATATGCACCACATCGAACTTGGCCTTCGGCTCGGGCTTTTCGCGCATGATCAGTCCTGCCTCTGCAATTGGTCTGGTTTCATGTTCGACCAGCTATGGACCAGCTTGCTTCGCGTCCTTTCTTTGTCCGAAGGCTTGGGGAAGTCCGAGGAAGACCGAGCTTCCCAGGTGTCCGCTCAGCGTCGTCACTAGAGGTCGACAGAAGCTCACCTTGCGAGAAGCGCTCAGGAACGGGTGCTTCTGTTGCATTTCCGGCAACGTTGCGCCGATGCTCGTCTTCGTGAGGTTTGTGCTGCATCGTGAGACGGGCGAAGAGTTCCGGAAGGTTTGCTTGCGTGTTGGACGGCGAGCTGCTGCTGGTAACGCTGCTTGTCGAACCGAAGGACAGCTTCGGCTTGAACTTCCAGCTCCTGTAGCGCTTTGGAGCAGCGATGGCCGACATCTCTCGAAGTAGCAGGCGCGCCAGGCTCTGGTGGACGGGCGAATCTCCGGTGGAATGGGCGAAGCTCCGGGAGCATCGGTTTTGGCAGCCAGATTCCGACGGCAGACGAACGATTTTAATGCGAGCGGAACGCGCAGCTTGCGCCCCGCCCACGCATCCAAAGGTCCGTGCTGCCAAGTAGTGATTGGAAGCCAGATCGGCGCACGCACTCATGTCCCCGATGCCATCTCAGCATGCTCACTGCCGCCCGATTCTTGGCCTATCCTCCTTAGTGGGTGCGAGCCATGACAGATGTTCATCATCATCATCTCAGCTTTCTCTTCCGTGAGCGATGCTATAGCGCGCTCTTCGTTGCTACGTTTAGGTTGTTCTACAGCGACGCTGGTAATGCGACTAGAAGCACTCGAAAGTTCAGTTCCACAATATTGCGGGTGCATTCAGAGTGTTCCGCCGCCCGAAGTGCGTAGGAAACCTAAATGTAAACAGCGCTTGCATTTAGGTTCCCTGGTGATGCGCAAGATCCCCAGATGAACTTGTTTGATCTAGGGACCTTAGCGATACGTGAAGAGGCAACACAATCGGGTGGTGTTGAACGCAACCGTGAGCGAATTTTCCTGTAATGCAATCGCCAATGTCGATCTCAAGCATCTGGTCTGGTCCTGTCATGCCACAGGCAACCTTAAGGACAATCACGCCAGACTCCATAATGTGGCGTCGTAGGACGACTAGGTCGCATTTAAACAAAGGATGCCGAATTTTTCTATATTGATTTATACGAAAAAATTACCGCCTTTCTTAGTCGCTCCGCAAGCAGGTGCCACCAGAAAAATTGACGCTTTGTTTGCCTTCGATAAGGAGGCAGACATCTTTCTGTTGACCTTATCCCCTACCCCCATCTAAGGCCACAGGTAATCAGTCCAAATAAAGATTTCAATCAATCAATCCATCAAGCAATCACTCAACTAATCAATCAAATGCTTATTGGTGAAAACGTAAAGTCGAGTGCCAACTTTTAGAGACCACGGGAGCGGCGCGACTAAACTGCATCGCTGCGCCTTCTGACGGCTGCGCACCTAAGTTCGAGAGCGCGCACTGCGCACGCGCGTCCTTTTTTATCTGCCAGCCATAGAGTTTCTCACTATAACACCTAGAGGATAAACTGGCGCCACCGTCTATGAGAGTTTCTTAAATGGCTGCCGTGCCCTCATGGGAATGACGGGATATGTGTCTGCAAGGCTTGTGTTGGCTGGTGCTGTACGAGGCTTCGTCTAAAACGTGGATATGGCTACACAAATAACGCGTTCTTAAAATAAAATCTACATAAAAGGCTTTCATTCACCCATATTACATCTCTCAGTAAAGTTTACTCACCTACAATGCAGCATCAAGCGAAGAAAAGCAAGAACAGACGACAAGTTGTTCCAAAGCGAGCGAGAACCTTGTCTGCCCTCCAACTTTAGCGACCAGCTGATACTTTTTACGTTTCATAGAATTGTGCATCCAGTAGTATGTCCTCAAAATTAAACAAAACATGTTTTTGTGTAATAATAAAGCTAAAGCAGTTTTTTGCGTCCTGTTTTAGCAGGAAATTAATCATTGTGACAGACGGAACGGTGCTAGCCAGGCGCGTCTTCAAGGCGTTCTGGCTCTCCAAGAACGATGCCAATCCGAATCCACAATGTACCGGCATTCCCATGCATACCACAGCGCAGCAGCGCCACATTTCCCTCTAGGTTTTATAGTGTGAAACTCTATGCTGCCAGCCTGCTCGTTCGGTCGCTTCTACCGCGCGCGCACCGGAACGCGGGAGAGAGCGCAAGGTGCCACTTCTGCAGTCGCCGTGGAATCGTAGAGCGCAAAAGACATGGCTGCTTCCTGACCTTATCACATAATTCGATTTCAGAAAAAGTGACGCAAATCATGTGTTCCGCGACGCGGAACGTGTAGAAGCAACGCGTAGAGGGTGACGCGCTCCCAGCGATGCCAGTACAAATCAAGTGTTTTCTTCACGATATGACGATATCATCACTCGGGCGATTTCACGGCGACTGCAGAAATGGCACCTTGCGCTCTCGCCCGCGTTCCGGTGCGTGCCCGGTTGAAGCGACCGAACGAGCAGGCTGGCAGGTAAAAAAGGACGTGCGTGCGCAGTACGCGCTCTCGAACTTAGGCGCGCAACCGTCAGAAGGCGCAGCGATGCAGTTAAGTCACCGCTCCCGTGGTCTCTAAAATTTTGCACTTGACTGTACGTGGCGTTGCGGGCGCTTTCACAAATGGAAGAATGCACCTTCTGGCGCGCGCCCAAGGTCTCCTGTGCGAACACCGCCGACACCAAAGACACGAAATTAAGCAATGAGCTAAGCATGGCTCACGCCTTAGAAACGATACTGTTCAAAAGTGTGAAACGGTGGTGTTGATGAGAAGCGCTTCCCGTGGGCAGCGCGCGTGCGAAGGGACACACCTGTAGCGCTGCACTGCCGATCCGGGCAGCATTACATGTGTAGCGTGCGTTGGAAAATGTGACCCGACTATTACTAACTGAAGCAACAAGCCTGGTGTGAGCGCGCACAAACAAACATGAAGAGATCACACTGAATGACTGCAGACAACGACTGTCAAAACGCTGGCAGGAAGCATACGCCGGTGCGGGCGAAGGTACGTGCGGTCTATCGCTTCAACAGGAACTGAGCCGCGAATGCACGGCTCATAAAGGTCAGAGCCGTGTGGAGATAAGAGACGGTGCGGCGAGCGACGAGCGCGGTTGTTGGCAGAAGAAAAGTGCGCCCCCCCCCCCCCCCCCCCCCCCGCTTCCTCCGGCGCTGGCTTCCCGCTTCCTTGCTTGCGCGCGGGAGAGATAAGAGACCGTGCGGCCGAGCGACGAGCGCGGTTGTTGGCACAGATGGCCAACTCACCGGAGGTGAACGCCGTCCTGTAGACCGGAAACATCTTGCATTGCTTTTTGCTACTTACGACGCATTCTTTGAAGCATACAGCTTTGAAGGGCTTGCGTTGACTCGTCTAGGCTTGGACAGTCGGTTCTATCGCGCCATATTTCTGCTGTTGCACGGCATTACGTTGCCGCAGATGTTATTTTCCTGGTCGGGAAGGCAAGTAGTGGTTTTGGCACGTGAGATTATAACTTAATTTTAATTTTTACGGCATGTAACAAGGTGAAGACAAGTCCCCCTGCGAAAACATTGGCTCGAACCTAAGACCCATTTTCTGCTCTGATGCAGGTTGAACCGATACCATTCTGTGAAAAGTGAGCGGCGTTTGCGCCGAACGTTGTTCTCTTGAAAGATGCGCCTTAGCAGGTGCGTGAGACAGCAGAAAGATCAGATGCTCATGCACGTCTATCGACCTAAAGAAAACTTGTAGTTTGTAATCGTCGGCGATGAGGTCAGCAGGGGCGAACGACTTGGGGCACCAGGCCAAACGTAGCATCGCGTGACGTGTTTACTTTGTCTTATCCCCGCTGACGCATGCTGGTATCGTTTTACGCTTCAAAGCGCCAACTGCCGCGTCACTTGCGCATATGGATGCGCCTAGCGTGTTCTCGAACCTGTGCTGTTATCACCACATCCGAATGTGGCTTCAATCAAAGTTTTCTACTGTTCAATGGGTGTCTCAACTCCTTCGCGAACATTGCTTGTATTACAGGCATGGTTTTTTTTTTTTCTTGAACACTTTCTGCCGTTCTCGCGTGGGCGCCACCATGTTTGATCACGTGATTATGGTACCACCTTACCTGCTTCTGTAGCCTCTGTGTTTACAATGACTCCGCACAACGCCGGTGCGGACCGGTAGGCCGCTATTGCGGTGGTTGGTGTCAACAGCGATAGAGTGGACATGAAGCTGGTAGGAACATTGGATGAGAGTTAACGGCCGCATAAGCATCTTTATGAGGTCATTACGCCTTGTCCAAATGGTGTGAGCACCGTACACGCAGTATGGTGCGCGTACTAGAAGGCATGACTAGAAACTAATTCAACCCAGAGTAATATAAACTTTCCGCACCGGAATTTAATTAGAACCACTTTTCCCCTTTATTTGGTGATCACGTTGGAACTACAGCTTGTCACATTTACCGTAGGGTTTCTTACAGAAATTAGTAGAGTTAAATCTGGCGCTTTAGGGATGCTAGCGCCTACGAGAACTGCAAGCATTGCTGTTCAGCCAACGTGGAAATGGTAGGTGCTGTGCATATATTTGCCTAAACTTTGTCCTTTCGGCTTCAAATTACTTCGGAATTTTTGAAATTGATCACGTTCAACAAAATAGTAATTTCGCAATAATCACTGTTACCTTTTACATTCCTGCATAGAGGACAAACGATCGTTTCCTCTTCCACCAACCGTTTTGTCCGTACCTGGTCTTCCACCTTTGTCGTGTGGACTTGTTTCGACAGCATCAAGCTTTTGCGCTGCACATCTCGTACGGATATAGTTTTCCCGACCCATCGCAACCAGCAACGGAGAAGCCTGCAGTGGCTGCATGATTCGCCGTTGCTGGTTGCGATGGGTCGGGATGTGATGGTGCTAATGTTTGTTTTGATGGACATACTAGGGCAAGCTGCCACTTTTGGACTGCACAAGTTCAATGAAAGACCTGCTTGATACTAAGATATTTATGACGATAGAGGAATCAAGTACAGAGTACAACGGTCCTTGGAAAAGAAACAGCTTTCTTTATGGAGTGTGCAAAGGCGATGACGAACTGCGTTCTCGGAAATCGTCAGCCTCCACACAGCATGGCCCTGGTGAACTTCCAAACGGAATTCAGCGAGCCATGGCTGGTTTGTTTACTTCAAGCAACCAGGTCTCGGCGTCGGACTGTGGTACGGCGTTTCGTAGCACAGACTGGCACAGTGCGCTCGCTGGCTTAGCGAGGAATAGTCAAGGCATTAAGTAATAGGTGGTGTCTAGGTCCACGCCCCTGCGGCGGCTGCCTCTGAGTAACAGAACCGGATCTCGAAGGCTTTGCTGTTGCTGGCTTCATGTGCTGTAAGCAATTGCAGGAGCCGGAAATACGTCATGGCCGCCATATTTAGGACTTATTATCTGTGCCACATGGTGAGGGACCACTGGGATACCGAACATACGCAATAGCAGGTATGCACGAAGGTCATCAAGGCCGCCATATTGTTGTACAATCAGCACAGTGAAAAGCTGCGCTCTATCTCGGTCCGCGTGCCTCCAGCAGCACAGTGGAAGCTGTGAATGAGACAACAAAGTGGCGTACGTGACGTCACAGAATACTCGCTATAGTCCATCTTCCAAGCTATGTGAGCCACAGTCGCTATGCCTGCAACTTACACATCTGTCTTGCAGCACTTCTGACACACGCGTTAAGCTAAATTTTACAAAGAACGTCGAGCTTACAAAACACGAAAAACCGTCACGAAGGCGAGACAGCAACGCATATACCAAAATATATCCTAATAATAATTTCATGTCTCCCACTAATGCAATTATTTGAACAAAAGCGTGGAACAGCGTCAAAACATGAATTCGACGTGTCAGTGTAAAATTGATGTAAACAGTTTAGATAGATGATAGACAATTAAAGATGAATTATTCAATCACGCCCGTCAAATAAATTAGGGGCATATGCTCAATGAGATAAAATAATGGGCTTCCAAAGGCCCGAAACTGCGCAAGTCGATCGATAGACGTCATCCTCAGTGATCGATAATCATGGACGCTCGTAGTAACGGTCATGATCATGACCATGTTCATTTGTGGTGTGACAAAATGAAGTTGTCATGACCGTGAATGTTTGCGACTGTTCACGCACAGCTGGTATAAAAACCATAATGACTCGTCTGCACAGATGACGCAGACGAAACAGTGATACTGATTTGCAAGAAATGTGTTAAGTGCGTGATTTAAAAACATGGGCGTTGAAATGACCGGTTACGACCAAACACAATCACGAACGCAGTTAGTCACCGCATTCTGTCAAGAGCAAGAAATAAATCTGTCCAGTCAGACTATGAAGTGTCATCTGTGGTGCGAATCAAAACGGTCTAGATGGTCTGTATTCACCTCTAGTCCCACTTGGAAACTTACCCATGCATGAATGACGATCTTGCTGTTTCGGCCCATTTTCGCTTATCACCAGCGAATCTAAACACTGGTGCTAGGATAACAATACAACAGCACCTGCCAACAATTGTTCCTAAAAAGTGCTATGTCCGTTTGTGTTGACAATTGTTCCTGAAAAATGACCTTGAAGCTCGAATATAGTTAGTGTGCATGGTCCACAGGTAAATGGAACACATGAATGTGGTGCATGTGCGAACTTTTCCTTCTGTCAAGTGTATAATCACCCGGCTCTGCAGCCGACGACTTGTGGTAGATGGCACATTGTTGCATTGTTACGTACTTGCGCAGTGCATCGATATAACCCCAGCCGGCACTTGTAGCTAGAGCGTAAGTGACAGCTACACATTAGAGTGTTCCCTTTAACACTGGACCACATTGTACGAAGAATCCAATTCAGTGATACGTGAAGTGTAGAAAGACACGCTTCTTACGTCCGGTATCTCATAGGGCTCCGATCGTCTGGCATCAATTTAACGTCGCGGTGCGGATTGAATAACAGCCTTATACACATGTCACACACTTCCTCAGCACAATCACCACGGTGAACCTTGGTTCTTCACAGTACGTGACACGTGTTATACAGGCGGAGCCTAGCGTATGGTTCGCGAATGACTTGTGCGTGTTTGAGCTCTCTTAGATTCTCGAACTACAGAGAGAACATCAGGGCTTCCAGCTCGTCAAGAAATCGTCGCGGAATCCGATGACACAACGGCAATTCTCTAGTCAAGACGACACGTTTCAAAACTTTGTGCATCAGACGGCAATATGTCACTCGGATACGAGCGACACCTGTCGGAATTTGAATAGAATAAGCAACTACTGCGACGTGTGTGGCACAATCAGTTTTTTTTCTTTGGTTCTTTCACATAACACACGATTATCACCCGTCGCGGCATGAGGACATCGAAGATCTTACCTGTATTTTCCCGACTACAAGCGAGCACTCTTGTATGTTCGCGTAGCACACGAGAGTAAAGGAGCCTTTTATGGAAATGAATGTCCCGCCAGAGGTCGCCAATAGCCGCTCAATCGTGACCACATCGAAAGCACAGAGCACAAGTCCGAAAAAACTTTTCAACGAAACAAGCCGAAGCAAGTTTTTTAAGGCAGCAAGAGCTACGAGAGAAAAAAAAATATCTTCAACGAGAAACACTGTCAATTTAAGAGCTAACTATAATGTAACAGGCATCCTATATAAACGGGTCCTCCGAGCCATCTTTATCACAAATGAACAAACGTCCACTCCTGCAACCAGATAAAACGTACCCAACTGTACAAACATTTCTTTCTCGTAAAATCAAACCAATATGTATATATATAAGGCTCTGAAAACTGCACAACTCTGGGCTCCCCAAGGACACCACACTCGCGAAAGACACTATCGCGTCACGTGCAGTGAAACCCAAATTTTGGCCAGAACATTCTTCGCGTTGGCTGCGTCAGTAAAAGCGAAACATTTAAAACTCGCTGCAGGCACGGTCTTCTCAACCACACAAACCCTCTCTCTCTCTCTTTACAACGTTGTTTTTCGCGGGGGTCAGAAACACTTTACATGCCAGAAAAACCTCACGGGAAAAAAAAAATTGCTCCGGGAACACGAACTGCAGTGGTAAGCTTAAACTCATCTACGATCAGCCGTAAAACCGAGACTAGCGTGTTGTACTGCGTTACAGCTGAGAGTATTATGCAAAGCTTTAAACGGGGGCCCTGAAATAGTTTTTTTTTTCTTAAATTTTCGTCAAAGCTGCAGTTTTCTCTGTTCAATAATGTTTCCCGGAAATCCCGTCTCCACGAGCCCCCTAGATGGTACGAACGCGGGAGCCCGTGGAGCAAGTGCTGTATAGGCAAGCGGCTTCTTTAGAGCGCGTAACACTTTCCTAGTGCTGACACATTAGGAGGGTGTTAATAGGCGCTTTACTCCCCTAGCAACCAAAAGGGTGCTAAAAGCTTAGCACTAATCAGGAAAGTTGTACAATTCGAAAAACACACCACGATCTCCTCGGGATTTAAATACTGTTTCTTCCAGTTTGTAAGTCAGCTCCGAAAGGACTTGGCAATGCACCTAGTTTCTCACTGCAAACTTTTACGTTTTACGTACACTAATATTGCCGATAAGCGACTGCAGCTTCGTGCACTCTAAGGACCCCTGCTGACGAAAGTACTACTTGAGCATTGGCACTACAGTCGTGAAACCCTGCACTCCAGGCTCCTCATCACTGAGAAATAACGGGCGTGAAACTATTGGAAAATCGCAAAGCGTAAGGGTCCACAATTTGTTAGCGCGTTTAGGGAGTGCACTTGGGTGTCAAAAGGGTGTCCAAAGCGGTATATATAGTATATAAGGAAACGCCTTATTACATCCACCGTATCATTAATTCTTAAATGCCCGTCCCTTGGCCATACGAGGAAAAACACGCTGCACCTCTGCTTTTTTTTTTTTTTCTGTTTGGTCCTGAGCCTGCTTATGTTACTGTGTAAAGAAACCGGCCAATCACGGTTGTAATGACCATTAACATAAGAGGAAGAATCCCGATACCCGGGTGTTAGAAGAGTGCGCAAAGAGGGGTAGAAAACTGAAATACCTAGCTTTATTGAGGGCAACACCACGCCTTCTTTTATCTACTTTCTTACGCCTGTTCGCATCGGCGAGTGCTGTATTCTCTTATGCATAGTTCAGCCAACGATGGCTCGAACGCACAATAACAATTATGAAGGCAGTTTTAACTTCTCCGAAAGACACTGGCCTTAACGAAACACTCAAATTCTGTATCTAAGACGAGTTTTGAACAGCTGAACTAAAAACAAAGTGCTAAGCATCGTCTGTCTTCCATAGCCCTTTGTTCAGCTGTTCAAAATTTCTCTGCGCTATGAACGAACAAGCTCAGTTAAATACTATGCTAATTCTGTTATGTTGCGCGTATGTCACGTGTCTTTCGCACATCTTGTGAATATCCTTTCTTCATCGCATTCACCTGGAGTAGCCTGCTAAGCGTGCCACCATGCAAAGCATCTCCAGTTTTCCACTGAAGAGCCTCTCTACCTTGACTTAACAAAATCAATGAGACTACGAAAATTAAAGTTCGATAATATCCCGAGTCGCGATTATTTCAGGGCCCCCTTAACATTCTGCCGGTTATCGCACATAGGAAATGAAACGACTTGTGGTTACAGCAGCCAGTCGTCGTCGCGGTGGTCGAGCAGTTAAGAAAGGCCTCTCCCTAAAACAGAGAGGATTTCCCGACTTGTTGGTGCGCTATATGTTTAACGTGGTCGATAAAGAAGGGTCGCTTACTACAACAACTATAGCTGAGATAAAGTAAAAAGTATTTACATTTGATTCGCGACTTCCGTAAGGCCAGCGCGGGCCTTCTGCTCTACCGACCACGGTCGGGGTATGGCGAGTCCTTATGCGGTGTTATGCAAAACATCTAGCCGGGTCATTGAGCGGAGCTAGCATGAAGCGTTGCTCTAGTCTGGTCAACACAATGAAAGTAGGATTACAAAGTGCCTTCACGTGCTATGACCGTTCATTAACATACAAACGACTATTTCGATCAACGGCTGTCTTGAGTATTATGCAAAGAAAAAGAAACTCCCGTGTTACATGATCTTCGTGCTGATGTCTCCCAAGAGCACGCCATAGCTTGTAAGGTTGGTCAAGTGAACAAAACAGTTGCCTCGGTTAACGAGGTACTACAAAGGCCTTTTTCTTTAGATATATCTACTCGTCATGAGGTCGTCCTATATCACATTGTCAAACAAGGCTCATTGACAAAATTAACAAAGGCTTAAGCTAGGAGTCCGCGGTGTAAAAAGTCGCGCTAGCATGTGCGGAGGACATCAAAGAGGTTTAACAGAAATGTGGCTGCGATCAAACGAATACTTCTAACGGTGTAAGGGGATTTCCTATACACGCATTTGTACCACTGATATCGAAGAAAGTGGCACCTCTGAAAGCCGGCGCGAATTCTCTGCATCTGCGTCGAAAGCATGTTCGACTGTGCTCACGGACAACCGTCAGATGACTGCGAAATTTCCCCTCGTAGGGCTGATAGAAACCCAGAATTGCACCTAGAGGCTCCAGTGTGAAAACTTGCATGGCAACACACACGAAATGCAATGCACATTATGACACCTCGGGCGCATCCTAGCGACGAATGACGACTGCAACGTCGTACCGTTCCGGTCATTACAAATGCCTCGAATATTCCGTGCGCGCCGCCAAGGCAGTTTGCAACGATGGTCTGAAGCGCACGCATCAGCAACAGCAGGCACTGTTACGTGAACCCTAGCAGTCGGTCACCTACGCGCTATGAATGCAGACCGATGGGATGTCATCATTCTTCCTTTCTCGTGAAGCCGTAGCTTCTTATGAAAACTGCTGTGAAGTAAAATTCATCGAGAGGAAACTGGCTCACCGCTTTACAGATATACGCGCGAGCGTGTGCGACACTTTTAAAGCGTTCCAGGTGTCGCGTGGCTCTCGGGAAGATTTACACATCGAGCCAGGCTTCCCCATCAACGAATTCTCGCTAGGAAGGCATGCGCAGTTGAACGCGAACAGAAAAGCACACCGAATCACCGATCCTTCCAAGGGCAAGTCACAAGGGCACCCACTGCGTGACAGGTTCGCGCCTGTCTAGTCCGTCGGTAACCTAGCGATGGGCACGTCGCAGCAGGGTCCCTGAGGCTTCCAGTCGTCCTCCATGGCGGAGTGCGAGTCCTCCGAGCCTTCCTCTTCCTCGATGCTGAGCTGCGGCGAGAGCAGTTTGGAAGAACCGAGCCTCGGGCTCGCACCCTGGCCCGAGGAAGAGCAGCTTCGCGGGGAGTCGTACGCTGGGTCCCGCCTCGAGAACTCGCGAAACAGCGCGTCAGTCTTTGGGTCGATGCTGAAATCGCGCATCAGCAGGCGCTTCGAACCCGAACCGCTGTTGTTTCCCGACGAGGCCGAACGGGCGCTGCTCGTGCGGCGCGTGGAGCGGAAGAACCTCTGGAACACGGACACCTTGCCCTGGGCGTCCTGCTGCAGAGATCCCAGAGGTTCGGAGGAGAGGCTCGAAGACTGGAGGGCCTCGGCCGCCTCGGCTGCTGTCAGGCCCGAGGTTAGGTTGGACGAGCACGACGGGGGCGCCTCTTCGGAGCGGGCCCTCATCTGCAGGAGTCCGCCTTCCAGCTGGCGTCGCTTGCGGAGCGCCGACCTCCTGGAAGACGACGCTCCGCTGCTGCTCCCGGCGGAAGCGGCGTGAAGCTCCTGCAGCGGAACGTGCTTCCGGCTCAGTTTGGCCGGCTTGTTGCCGTTGCTGCTCTCCATGGACTTGTAGCCGCTGTCGGCCTTCATCTGCTGAAGCCGGGAGGCGTGCCCCTGGGCGTCCGCTCCGCTGGTCCCGCCGCCACCGCCGTCCGTATTGTCGGTCGTCGAGTCGAACGAGGACGTGGTCACGCCGCCCTCGGTCCGACTGGCGTCCGTCGAGGAACAGTCAGTCTCCATGCTGTCGAAACTGTTGTCCGCCGAACCTTTGTCGACCCGGCGCTGCAGCCGGCGGGCCAGCAGGACCTTGTAGTTCTGACGCCGCACCTCGCTGGGCACTCCGGGTACCCTTCCGCCGGACGGCCTGGCCTGCTGCTCGTCGGTGGCCTCGGACTCCTGCGACGTGCTGAATCCAGTGTTGCGGTGCTGCTGCAGCAGCCGCCGGTCCTCTTCTTCGCCCTCGACGACGTGCGACGCGGCGTCGGCGGTGGACAGCTCTTCGAAGCAGTCGGTGGTGGTCTCCTCTTCCTCGAAGGTGGCCCTGAGCTGCCACAGCTGCCGGTACTGCATCCTCACCGTCTCGGCGTCTTCCTCGCTCGGGTCGTCGCTCTCGGGCGTCAGGGCGCCCGGCGACGAGAGCGACTCCTCGTAGTCGACGGCCTCCTTGCTGCCGATGTCGTTGTAGCAGACGACGGAACCGCCCGTCGTTGGCTCCTCTTCCAGGGAGCGAGACTTTAGCAGCAACCTGCCAAGAATAAATCAAACGAATCAATGAACGTATGTGTCGCTATCTATGTCAGAAGCTTGGGCGTGTTGATCAAGCTCAGTAGCTACAGCGTGTTAAGCAGAATGAGTGCTGTGTAGTTACGGACATGTTGTGCCACCTAGAATGCACTAACAATGAGAACAGCTGCGACATGACGTGAAAGCTCGCCGGTTTTGGTTACGGCGTAGCTCATTTCATCAGTGGCTACATCCCGATATTGTTGAATTCTGCTGTTACCATGCCTTAATTAAAATTTAGGTTTTCCCTTTAATAGCGACCCAAACCGTACATGGCGTAAGGGTGGGAGCATACCAAAAAAATATTAACATGCAGCAACATTATAAGGGAAGCATAAAGGGAAGCGCTCTTTTAAAAATCAGGAGCACCTGAGTGAGAAGCCAAAATGTGACGTATGTACAGTGAAGTCACTAGCTCAGAGATTACTATGTTTCGCACTAGCGACCCTAGACAGCAATCGGGATGCCGCTACATATATTAGCGCTCGCACGAAAACTAAAAAACAGATACATAAGTACCGCCTGCGCCTCGAATCGGCTACGCAAAGGGGGCTGAAACGTGATCGGAAGTAACCTGTCGGAAAGGTATGTTCCTTTAGCTGTCAGAGTAACTGAAGCGGTGCTGAGAGAGCGAAAAAACATTTATTGAGCAGTTCAGTATAAGGAGCGGATCCTTATATCAGGCAGCCATGTGTGCCGCCTTGGTTCCCGTCGTTAGAAGTTTCGATAGCCGCCAGCATATCCCGTTTTTGCTCACTGTTGATTTTTCTTAAAGCGCTGATCTTCGAGGGGTACATCCGTTCTGCCGAAGGGAACATCACATGTGTCAGCACCGCTACAGTCAGCTGCGATGGCCAAACAAAGAACACATCTTTCTGACAGGTCACTTCCGATCGCGTATCGTCCCCTTTCTGTGCACGATACGAGGCGCAGATGCTGTGCATTTGGTTTTAGTTTTTTTTTTTTTGCACGTGCACTATTACACATGCGCAGCCGCATGCCCGAAAATAAGTGAGTTGATAGTTTAGCGACGTCCTTGTCTGTCTGCCTTTGACCCGTGTTTTCAGTTCAGCTGTTCAAACTCGCCTAGGCGATGAACCAAATAATTGCTCAGGTGAATACTATTCTAATGGTTGTAAATGTTTACTGTTCACGCCCCTTTAGGCAAAGTAGATTGACAGGTCTTTCACAGAATATCTCGAGAGCACGGCATCGCGCATTTGCGACGTACAGTCACAAAAGTGGTGCAGCGTCTCGTAAGATCCATCAGCCCATGTGTCTACTTGTGACCGACTGAACGGTGAATTCTTATACGTGTGTGCGTGCGTACTGTGACATTTTCTTCGCTTCGTCTCATCGCTTTGTATGCCCCCTCCTCCCACCACCCTTGTCCGTTGCAAGCTAGCTATAACCTGGCTGAGCCTGGTTAACATCCCGGGATTTCTCTCATGATTTATCTATCTATCCCTTCTCACGTTTTCATTCACTGCAACTCTAACTACCCAGGGCAGTGCGGGGTAGCCAACTGGTAGCGACGCCATTATTTTTTCTCTCTCTCTCTCTCGTACACAGGAAACGCGCATTCGCACCTGCGAGCCATCCGGTCGAGGCTCTGTTCCAGCAGTCCCGGGTTCTCGGTGCTCGCCGACTCCCTCAGCGATGCGGGCACCTCGGACCAGCCCTCGCCCGAGAGGTCCCGACGAGGCGGCGAGGACGACGGTAGCGCAGGGGGCGTTAGGCGCGCCGGTACGCTGAGCCGCCTCAGGGGCGGGCTGGGCCAGTAGCTGCACTGCGGTTCCTGGTACCACTGGTCCTCCTCGTACCACGGTATGCACACCGACGCCTGCCGCTGGATGCGGCCCGACGACGCCCAACGGGCCTTGCTCTTGGAACCTGAGACGAGCGCGGAGCGGAGGGAGAATCGGCGTTCGGTTCCCATACAAAAGCGTCAGGCATGGTTTAAATGGCTGTTTCGTTGGTGAGTTAGTAATTCAGACTGTGCTGGAATGCACCTGGAAGGCAAGGACAGATCGAGGCACAGCGCTCTCGTATGTGTCCTTGTGTGCCTCAATCACAGTCCTTGTCTTCAAGCGCACCCCAGCATAAATATGGTCAATGTCTGACCCACATATCACATGATTATCATCTACGAACGTATCAGGTCTCGCATAGTGAGATGCGTCAGCACATCAAGGTATAAGGCCAGATATGGCGAACCGCTTTAGTTACATCGCACCGTAAATGATCACATATAATTTCCTATACGTCGCATTGCTTATGTTTCATGCTATTTATATTCGCCTATAGGGTTTCAGATATGGCATTCATGTTCCCAGATGTAATGCCGCATGTAGGGCAATTGTCATATAACAGCAATCTGAAGGGACATCGACATGGTATAGGGCGGTGCGAACTACTATTCTATGGTATGACAAATGCCATGATAATCTATGGTATAACCAATCACAGCGCGCAAATGGACAGGGACGGCAAGTTTTCGTTGCCTTGTTCTCGTTCCAATCCGGTTGCGTGCTGTGATCTGTAAGATAACCTAGGGACATGACCCTAAACACGCGGACTTTCCGACATTTAATGCGATAGCAGAATGTGGCTCAGCCAACAGCGGAAGTAAGATTATATCCCAGCCTGGCAGCTAAAACCTCTCCTCATCCGATCTTTAGCTAGGCGAGTAGGCCTTAGCTTAAGCTAGGCGAGAATCGCAATTTCGCCCGTAAGGCGAATCATCAATTGCGATAGCAAATTATTAAACAGCTATACGATGTAATGATAGTAGTTTTATTGGCCGTATAAATTGGCCGTATAAAAGCATGGCATCACGCGCACACAGGCGGATATGAACACATCTCACTCGATGACTGCTGACAATCTCTGTCAAAACGCTGGCGTGAGGAAGCGCGGCAGCCGGGAGTGAATTGCCTTTCTAGTTGCCTCTCGCTTCAACGCGAACCATACGACGATAACACAGCGCACACGAAGCTATCAGCCCTCGGCGCGACTAGACTATGTACCTATCGCAGATCACCTTGGAGATGGGGCCGCGCGGCCGCACTATACGCCATCCGCCGCCGGAGAAAAGCAACTCCCCACCACCTTTGGCGCCTTGCACGCGACGGAAGACGTAGCGCTTCGTCCCCACCTTCCTCCCTTGCGCGCGCAAGATCGAGCCACCATGCCCGGCTCAACCTCGCACGCTTTCAATCACACCCGCAGCATACGGCTCACGGTCGCGATGTTATCGCACTTGGACTTTTACGGAACATCACGGCGACGCCGAGGGCTGAAATGTGCCGGGAGTGTCTATATAATCGGTATCACAATTATATCAAGTATAGATCCTAACTTCCTTCCACCGCATGCACGACGTCTTATGCACATGGCTAATAGCAACAACACGCTGAAAACGAAGACGAAGGAAGGCGTAGACGCAACATAAGGGTTGTCAACTGGACAGTTTATTGAAGGAACGAGCTAATATACACTTTAGCTGTTCGTGCACCTGCAAGGCAGCAAAAAACCACGACAAGGAATCTCAACTCATCTAACCACGATTCCTTAATTGTCATGGCCTTTCGTTGCCTTGAAGGCGCATGCGCAGTTGAAATGTGCATTAGCTCGTTCCTTCAATAAACTGTCCAGTAGATGGTCAGCGCGTGTGTTGTGTCTACGGCTACTTCCGTCTTCTTTTTCAGTGCGCTGTTATTAGCCATCAACCAACATCAACTCACCCAGTTTTCTATCCTCGTCAGCCTTATGCACTGTGCGGAATGTGGTGATCACCAGCTTTTCACCCCTGGTGCGACGGTATTCACGTAAATGAGGCGGTGATTAAGTAGACGAAGAGAAATAAGCAGCACACACAATAGCCTACGATACAAAAATGAAGACGAGGGTTCACCAAAGTATTGAAAAAGGAAACGAAAAGGGAAATACGCCGACCAATATGTGCCTTTTCTCCAGCGCGTTTTTTCGCCATGAATTTGTCCACGTCCGAATCATGTTCCCCGTTTAAAAAAAACAGCACCTCTCGCTGAATATCTCGCTCTGTATTTTCGCGGGCGCTAATTACCGTTCGCTTCTTCATTTCGTTTGGTGGCTCGTTAGCGGCTTCTGGTTTCTCTCATGCGTCTTAGCTAATCGCTTGGCGACTGGGCGCTGCTCGACCTTCTTTCTGGCGGTGTTGGCGTCACGGCAGGCCAAAACGGAAAGCAGCATCACGGGAAAACCGTAGAAATCAAGCCAAGCGCTAATCGCGTTTCAAAACCACGTGGCTGATCACGGTCCAAAAATATGTTCGACACACGCCGACGCTTGTTTGTAGCTTGTGCGAGCTGTTAGCAACTAGTGCGAAGCCGAACCACTACCTCGTAATGCCAACGGTCACGAGCGAAACAGGCGTCGCTCGTTTGGTCGTACAGCATCTGACATCGATGAGCAGTTTGCGAACAAGAGAAATCCGAGTCCGGAGCTACCGTTTGAAAAAAAAAATGGAGGACGCTTAAGCTTCGCCTTTAGCATTAAACAAAATACCTGGCTGCTCATCAGGCTTTTTTTCTCGTATATTCAAATTACAATCCGACGCTATCGCTTCTGTAGGTTGTGGTTAAGTCGTAGTTTACGATTTTTCTGACGAATTTTACTTTCAGAAACTCAATTTTTGTTCACTAACGCCTTGCGCCACGCGAAGGGCCTGTCCGGTCGGGGTGGTTCGGGATGATGTGGTTCGGCATGATTATTGCCGCCAACGACGCCGGCGCTTACGCCGACGCCGGATTTTCTGCGACACGGGGCCCTTCCATTACTGTGAAGATGGAAGCCAGCGAAGCTGTGACTATGGTGGGTCTGCTATAGTGAATTTATATATTATCATTATTGACTATATTGCGCGTCTTCGGCATGTTCGTCAAAGAGCAAGGACACCAACGTCTTGTTTTCGCCCAGCGCGATGGCCAAATCCGCCCCATCGTCATAGACTAGCGTATGAGCCACAGTGTTGATCGATCGCGTTGAACCGATGAGGCAGCACGAAGGGCCATTCGCTCGCCGTTGCTGCCGCTATTCATCACGTCAGCATCCTGATAGCGGGTGTCTGTGGTCATTGAGTGAGATGTGTTCATGCTTGCCTGCGCGCGCGTCACACCACCCTTGTTAATTTTGTTAGTTAGCGAATGTTAACAGCAGTTTATACGGCGGATAAAAATAACAGATTTCAGAATTCGTACAGCTGTCTAATGCAACTAATGCTTCGTCTTTCGGGCGTAACTTCGATTTTTCTCCTTCTGCGAGAACAACGACGCAAGAGGAAGTCGTTTCTCGGCCGCTTTTGTTAATTGAGGCGCCAGAAGGTGGCGCTGACAGCGCAGTTATACGGGCTTTAAGCTATACTGCAGTGCAATCAATGTCAGCGATGCTCCTGTATTCCGAAAGCTATAGTGCGTCTATGGGCGGAATAACGCTAATGAAGGGTTTTAGCTTGTCTGTATAACCTTAACGTAATACCGGGTTACCGAAGATGTGAGTGGCAGTAAGAACGCTGGTACGTCACAATGTTCTCGCGCTGAGCTTAATCATGAGAGCCCACATCTATTATGCATAGTTTCCACGTGACGTCATATCCGCCGCCTGCCCCGACCGTCCGCCATCACTAGGCACCTCGCTACTAGCCCCTGGCCCGCTGCGCTTGCGTTCGGTGTTCGCTTCTACGTATCAGCGCCGCGTGTTTGCTGTCGTGAAAGCTTTGCGATGGCAAAAAGTCCCTTCCTACATGGACGAGCTTGTAGGGCCGACGCGGGCTCGCTACAAAGAAAAGGTCGGAATGTGCGACGGCGTGGACCCATACCAGCTGCACGTTGGCGTGGCTACCAGTTCAGACCCCGAGGTGCTCCCGGCCACGACGTACGCGGATATTATTATCTTGTCTCGTCCACGAGCTACGTGACGCTGAACGAAATAGAGGCTTACAAATCGCTGAAGGTGCGCACTTACTTCACGAGCGGTTGGGTGAAGTAGGTTGCAGCGAAGCGCCTGTCGTCGGGTCTTACCACCGTCCTCGGCGAGTTGAGTCAATGAAAGCATATGTTCCTTGGCGTGCGGCAGAGAAAACTATCTCAGTATTTTTTGTGCTGCTCTATTCAGGGACAGCTTTCTTGCCACAAAGGTTCACCTATATGCACCTTTTCCCCCAAGCTTCAAAACGTGTGTTCGCTTCTTTCTGCGAGTTTTGGTTTACAGTTCGGTGCATGTCCGTGCATGTGAATTTTGTTGCGTTAAATAGAAGTAGCCCATTATATTGAAAGCATGCAGACATTCAAATATTGCTTAGCATATCACTAAGCGAAGCACATATACCAAGAAATGACGATGCGAAGCACTTTGCAGGCCGTTAAAAAAAAAAAATTGGGGTTTTCCGTGCTAAAATCACGATCTAATTATGAAACACGCGGCAGTGGAGGGTTCCAGGATAATTTTGACCGCCCGGAGTTCTTTAACGTGCACTACACACAAGTACACGGGCGTTTTTCAGAGCGGTAAAAGCGACCATGCGTGTGCGAGCAGGCAGTCACCAACCAGTACGGGGGCTTTCGCTGCCGCCCTTTTACGATCATGCGTGATTTGCAGTGTTTTGGCGTGTTATATACTCGCCCGAAACAAAGTGACGACAAGTACGTTGTTCAGGTCCTTCCGATTTATCCGGGAAAGCCACAGGCACCGACGTTTCTCCGACAGCATCCTTGTGCGTTCGCACTGCCATGTTATTACATTTGGTGCGGACCTACGCCCGGTTCTGCGTAGCTCGGCTTCGCGGCAGTGGTACTTCTTGTGCGGCAACCGAAAATCGCGCAGATTGGCATGATCACGACGCAAGAAGGAACTTCGGATCAACAAAGCGTCAGCGCGCGCAGCCTGCTCCAGCACGCTTCCGCAGGCGTGCAGGTGCCTAAAGATGGCGGACAGGCTCGCGGACCGGTGCGGAAGTGACGCGCGTGCAAACTATGTATTGCAGAGACCAACCACATTCTATACTTAGCTGCCGGCGTAAAGGCTAAATAAAGACTTTCTAAAAATTTCCCTTCGACGAGAAAACCCATGCAACACAAAAACATTTGTAATGCGTTGTAGTTTTAGAAAGCGTAACAAGCGCTGCTGCTGCCATCGACGTCTGCGGTATTCCGGTATTCCGTAAACGGTAGTGCGTAATTAGGGACGGGCCTATAAAAGCATTCTAATATCGAACGAATCCTCGAGCGTACCGCTCAGGGAGTCACCGTGAGCGGTGCCTCGCTTGGCCGACGACGAAGACGACGGCGAGGAGGTGGCGTGAACGACGATGCGCTTGGGCACCGCTCCCGTGCTGCAGGTGGGGAAGAGCACTTCCGGTTCCGCCGGTGGCGCCTCCGCAGCGGAAGTCGTCGCTGTCACTTCCGGCTTCTTCACCTCCGGCTGACCCGCCGCAGCGTCCACGGGCTTGCTGGAAGACGAGGCCTCGGGCTTGGCGATGCCGCTAGCGTTGCTGCTGCCGAGGTTGCCAATGTTGACGCTGTTGCCGCTGCTGGCCGACGACTTGCCCTTGTTCTTGGGGTCGCGCTTGGAGCCTCGCTTGGAGTCGGACTCGCTCTTGATCTCAGGCTTTCTGCGAGAGGCGATGCAAGGAAGGGGAACATTTAAGAACAGCCAATGATCGCAGTGGAGTAAGCCCGAGTAACCAGTACTATAACTTATGCGATTGAAACTTGGATGATAATGATAAAGCTTGAAAAGAAACTCAGCGATACACAACGAGCATTGGAAACAGCAGATGGGAGGCTTAACAGAAAGCTTTAGCTGATGAGGTCCTACCTATATACGTGGAAACCGAGGAATAGTTTTTCTCGGCAACCACTGCACTGATTTTGATGAGGTCTGTTGGACTTTAACCTGGATATATCCAGGGCGTTTCAAGATTCATGCTCAGCGATCGGCTAAGTAGTAAATTATAAGTAAAAAGCTTAAGCGCCACTGGCACAGAGCTCGCGTGCCCCTCTCATCTTTCGCAGAAGTACTTAACTTCTTTTACGATGGTTGCCTCCCGCTGGTCAATGAAAAGATTTCAGGGGCAATCATCCTTTTTCGGCCATATTCCATGTACACCATACGCATTTTTCGGCTTACCAGGCTTTTCCTTTATTTCTTTTTAGGTGACTCCCACTGCTATTTTGCCGCATAGTTGCTGCTACTTTGTATCGTGGGGTGTGTCCTGAGATTTTACAGAATTGTCTTCTTTTCAGCTGCTGTAGTTTAGTATTTCTTGTATTACTTCTTTCTAGTTTTCTTTTGCGTAACAGAACAAGAATCCTTGATCTAGCACGATTCTTTGGTGGGCTAGCTGGTGAATAGACATGACGGAATTAGCGCGAGAATTCGGAACAAATAAGAGAGGCAAAAGGACAGGGCGCCGTCATGTAAGAATCCACTCGACTAGGTGATCATTCATTTAATGCATTCACTTATACAAAAAAAAAAAAACACGAGATGCATTTTTTTGTAACATCTGCCTAAAGGTTGTTCTCGAACATCACATTATCCAGATATGTAAATCCCGCTTGCCATGTAACAGGAGGCGCAAGTCACGTGAAGCCTTTGTCGCTGTTTTGTGCGCGGCCGCCCTCGGTGTCTCCGATACATAAAATTTAGAGAATAAACGCTACGACGGCATCCTTCTCACCCTTTTGGCAGCTGTGGCATCTGCCCGGAGCCAGGTGGAGGTGCTTGGACCACCGGAGCGACTGGCAGCTTTTTCTCTGCGAAGAAGAGACATAGAGAAAGAGAGAAAGATATAAGCTTTTATGATATGCTGGAGATGTTAGCCTGGCTGATCACCTGGCGTGCTACTCCAGGTGGTGAGCGATGATTATGATTATACACAGTGATAAACACTTATAGATAGAGACGGTACAGTTGAGAAAGTCGCCAGGAGGAACAGCGACGATTACGTTTATTTAAATAGAAAGGAAGCGCATCCTCTCTGGTGTTTTCGATAGGCTACCTAAAGTGAGCCTATTGCGCTGGCCACCACTAAATAAAGCAGCAATCTGCCGCATAGACGGCTTTTAGGTGGGCAGGGTTTCTTAGTGGTGGGGGTGGTTAATATGTTTTGCTGACGAGTATGTCTATACGACCTGTCCTCTCGGTACAGTCACGCTCTGGCGAGCGAGGATACAAAAACAAATCGAGTTCCAGGGAAAGGGTACACGCAAAATCACCTCAACAGTTGTAGTTCTTGAGAGAATATTCCGGTAAAACTTACAGGTATGTGCAACGCTGTTACAGATAACAGTGCGCGGCTAGTACAATGGAACACAGCTGTACATGTTTATTTCTATGCGCATTTCAAAAGTGAGAAATTCGAATATGTGGAATGCCGTTCCACATATTTTGCGATTTATTTTTGTAGAACGCTGTTCCGTTTAGGTAATTAGGAAAATATCGGGAAAAAGCATTATCCACTCGCAGCCGGAAAGTGAACAAGATTTAGCGTGTAAGCCTTTTTAGTCATCGCCAACTGCATACCTTTCAAAAGCAGGAACTGGATGTTTCTGGCGAGTAACTACTAGAAAATTTTTAAACGCCGCTGCTTCGGGCAAAACGCCCATCAGATTCCATTTTGCTCTTAATTCCTCCTCTTCACTGATTGAGGTCGCACATGACATTCCAGCCGTGAACTAGTTTCTTTCGTTTCTTCTTGTCTTTCGATTAACCAGTTTAACCTGGCCTACCCGACGAGCCGCCAGCAGCGTTACGCATCTTCGAACGATGGAATAAGCGCCTGTGTTCGTCCGTGATTAATGTACACTTCGAGCAGCGCTGTGTATACGCGGGTGGCCAACGCGTACCGTACTTGCGCGGCATAAGCTTCACCGTGAGATCTGTTGCTCGAATAAATTATTCTCGTATGCTTCCGACTGCCGGCAAAGCATCTCCATTCACGCATTAGTTGTCGCTATTGCAAGTACTTTTGAAGTTGGCTGAATATTTTTCGCAAGTTTTACCATACTTTTGCCATACCCGTGAAGACGCAACAACGTAAATACATTATTATCTTAAAAAGATGCGATTTCAATATCAGCCACTTCTTTTTTTTTCGCTCTCAGCCCGCGAGTACACGCAAAGTGCCTCGAGCAGCCAGTCGCACGGCAATTTTGCGCGTATTCGCGGGCTGAGAGCGAAAAAAAAAAGGCAGTGGCTGACAGTGAAATCGCATCTTTTTATGAAAACACTTTTACGTAGCACGCATTGAGCAACGCAAAGCTGTATCGGGAGTCTTTCGTGTTGCTCTACAGTTTTCTCATTTACACTTTTCATCTAATTAGAACATTTGACAAGTTTATTATTTATTAAGACTAATTATGTAATTATGCGGATTGCAAGAAAAGAATCAGAGTATCTCCACGCGACGGCAAACAACATTACACTGGTTCTGTCCATCTGCGTAGCCATTTGCATATTTTTAAAGCTTGGCCTCAGTTAAGTGAAACACCCTGTATGACGCCAGTGTGCACCTGCGCAGTCGATAGAGATAAGAAGAAACGAATGCCAAACGTGCGGGAGTGATGCTAAGAAAGATTCGTTTCAAAGGAAATGTACGGATACAGTAAACTCAGCCGCAGTAAAGCTTTCAATGCGGTTCGCGGTATCCAGACACGGCGGTAACTATTCTTAACGCAACCGCGCAGCAACCGACGCGCAGCGTAACTGAAGAATGAAGATAGTCCTCTTAATTAATTTGCAAACTTAGCACCCGCATGTCGAAACCAGATGCTCCTTTCGATGACCTAGAGCAACACGCGGTTCTGAAAGTATATAGTGCGCCTTAAATAAAACGACCTTTCGCAAGAACCGGACTTTGAACGTAATCTTACGAGTTCTTTATTTCCTTATATTCCGTCTCTGAATAAAGACCTCTTATTCAAAACACCTTGCCCATCGCTACGTAGCCAGAAAGAAATTGGCCGCTACCAAAGGGCGTACGAGAAACCACGAGAACGCCGATAAGCTATATAACCCGCGTCCCGAAAGTTCCACACGCGTGCCGCTGGTAAAGATCGATCTGGTATGGCCTCGGCCTCCAAGTCCACTTTACTCGAGGAAACAAGACCAAAGAAAGAAAGAAAACGAGAAAGAGACAGATAGAACAAAAAAAAAAGCAAGACGCATCTTATGTAGTCCTCTGTGCACGCACGGCGCAAAACATGCACGGCATGGGGGGAAAATTACGAGTAGACGGAAAGATCGAGATTAGGCGCTACGCGACCACGAAACATCTGTCCCATGTGTAAGGCAAGCACGGCACCACGAAGATGAACACGTGACTTGGAGGACGCGAGTTGGAGACACACCAGAAAACTTAAAATAGAAGCAAACTTAGACGCGTACCGCTTCTTCAGGGGCAGAGCGATTATGCATCGAGATAGCGAATGGAAAGGGGAGGGAGGGAGAAACAGATGCTCTTGAAACGGTACGCCACCTGCGGTCGCAAGGTCGGCCAAACACTGCAGGAGATACATTAACCGCTCCTGCGTCGGTCCTGTTTCGAAAGCGCCCTACAAGCTGCCGGGCTTGTCAGAATCGCAACGCGTTAATGTTCTCATCTATTCGCTGCTTTTGAGACACGCTTGCGCGTGAATTACGATGAAGAAGCACGATGGGATCAATCTTTGGTAGATGCGTGGCAAAAACGCGCGACAGGCACGTGGTAGAATTGCGGTAGAGTCACGTGATAGAACTGTGATACAACGGCGTGATAGGCAGGTGATGCACACGTGAACGACACCTGGTAGAACTGAGGTACGGTCACGTCGCAGACAAGGGACAAAGCCAAGTGATAGAGACGCGCGAGAACGGCGTAATAACCACGTAATTGAACCACCTGATAGACATCTGCTAGATATCGGATAGAACCCCTTGATAGGCACGCCGTAGAAGCACGGCACAGTCGCATGGTCGACATGGAATAGTACCACGTGATAGACACGTGGCTGAGTCACGTGACAGACCCGGAATAGAACCACGTGATAGACACAGAACCATGTCTTTGCTCACTTGGATTCTTATCGGAATCGTTCTGCTTGAGCGTTTCATGTTCATTGTAACTTAACACTTTCATTCAACCGATTCCAGCGGAAGAAAGTTGAAGCTATGCGAACGACTTCACTAAGCTAATGCAGCAGTCAGAGCAAGTGTCGGTGGGAGCGCTGGTGCTAACTGCAGAATGCTTCAAATGGGCTGCTTGCGAATTTCAATTATTCTTGTGACGCAATGACAAGGACACCATAACGACAAACACGGACTTTCGTTACGTCTTGCTTTTTTATGTTTGTTCCTGTCATTGTGTTCTTACTCTAGTGCTAGAATTACAGCCAGCAAAACACGAAACTATGCAAGGCTACATGAAAACAGAAAAAAAAAAAAACGCATGATAAGGCGTCTTGTCGGGCATTTTCGTTCAGCACATTAGAATTACTTCTGAGACGTGTAAGACGTCCCTTGAAGCAGCAAGGATAAGTGTTCAGCACAACGCCATTCTCTTCATCAGCCTCTACGACAACTTACAAAAAAGGAAACAAAATTCTGTTTTTTTTTAAGTACCAAAACTACGACATTAGTATGAGGTAGGCCGTAGTGGGTAGACTCCGGAATAACTTTTGACCCCCAGGAATTCTTTAACGTGCACCTAATTATAAGTAGACGAGCGATTTTGCATTTCGCCCCCGTCGAAATGCGGCCACCGCGGCCAGAATCGAACCCGAAACCACGGGCTCAGCAGCGCGCAACACAACTTCCACACGTTAAGATAACTGCCGTCTGCACAAAACACATTACTTCAATTAAAGGTTTAAGCAGCGGCATAGAAAATGTATTCTCGGGAAGATAAGTAGAGCCCCACTCACTACGTCTGACCTTTCGCTGCCCTAATTTTACTTTTTAGAGGAGTAATCCCACTCACAATTGCGAGTAAAACGCCGAGCCAGCTTGAACCTCATTTCCATTTCCGCTCTGAAGGGGGTAACTACTGAAGGGGTCACTTACGCGCAGGCGCAGATTGCGCGCGACCGAGTTTTGCGCCCATGCAAATGTCACGCCTTAACGCGAAACTCTATGTAGTCTCAAAACGTCGCCCCACATCACGTACGGCAACTCGCACCCGCGGTGTACATTACACGCAAGCCTGATAGCAGCGCCCCCCCCCCCCCCCCCCCCCCCCAGACACATATCGAGCAGCTCGTTGCACCTGCTCGCATAAGTGCGACTCGGGCCACATATCGCCCAGAACGCTGCTGCAGCTTCGAGCAAGCCAGTGGTTCTACACGCCACCACCGCGCGCCCGCCCTGCAATCTAAAAGAGCGCGTTTAGTATTCACGCACTGTCCCTCCGTCAGGGCTATCATCTCTCTCCACGCTTGACCCACGCGCCATCTGGATTACGGGCCTCGCGTCTATACAGAACCGGCTGGCCAAATAGCGGAGTTTGTGCAGTGAGAAGGTTTTCTTCGTTTTGTCAGTTTGTTCTTCACGGTTTGTTGGGTTGCTTGTCTGAGCATTTGTTTGTTCGTTCCACGTGTCCCAGTCCAAGCATGGATTTGGCGGTTGATCCCACACTGCATTATTTTACGTACTCCCATTCGAATCATTTGTTGAACGGAATAATGAGAACAAAACAGTAATAATAAAGCGTGCAGCTCTGTATCGTTCAGGGTAATACAGTCTGTGACGGGTCTGCAGTTTTCAATCGACTCTCAATCGGGTCTTTTGTGTCTTAAGCCTGATGGGTGCCTGTCAGTTTTGGGTACAAGTGGTGCACGTTCTTTAAAAGGGCGCGGAATGAAAGAGCACTGGTGCGTTTTATGCCAAACCATCGCCACGTCACACCATTGCGTGGACATTTTACAGATGCACGCTGCTACAGAAGGTTACTATCACACTTCGCTGTCACGTGTTTTCTGACCACATTTTGTACTTCCGTTCGCTGCTGAAGGAAGTAATTACAGCTGGCTAAACGGCCCAAACGTTGCTGTGCGAAACGAGAAAAGAACGCAATACACGACCTCTCGTACTGACCAGTTTCGGATAGCAAAACCCAAGACTTTATGTGACGTCACTGATTAGGGCGTGCCAGAGGACACCACGATGTCACTGTATCACATTGCTTCAACTTGATCGGTAAATCGAATTCAATACTGTTAACTTTGATTCTTCTAGAACTGATAAAGTCATCCGCAAAAAGGTTTTAATGCGCCTTGCTGGCAAAGTTTCTGCCGCTATGGTGAACGCGGTGTTACGTGATCTTGCCAACAGCACAGCGTCGTAAAATTTTCAAGGTGGTTCTATCTGAGACACGGCGCATCGAATGCTCCGCCAAACTCACAGAGGGCAGGCACCAGGAGGACGCAATACGGGAGTTCCTGTTGCTATCTAGCGTACCGTATTGCTATCTTTTTCGGCGGTGGCGTCATAAAACGTCTCCAGCCGCAGTTTTATCAAGCAAGCGAACGTTTTCTTATGCGTACACGTAAGAGTCGGTCAGAACGCGCGACGCCGTCGTCTGCTACACTGCAGTAAACAGACGGCACGAAGAAGCGTGCAACTTGGTACATAGCAATTCTATCGCTATAGTCAACTACTAATCGTAACGTGACCTTTTCGGCAGATCCGGCATTCACCTTGTAGTTATATAGAGCGACCAACTCGTTTTCTCATGCATGAAACTTTGTAGGGTGAACAGATCGCACGAACAGTTGGTTCACGTGAGAAAGGGGGGCGACGTGGCACGCGCCTGCATAGAGCAGTGCATAAGGAAAGCAGACGACATCGAAACAGGGTTGCACGCATCGCCCCCTATCGGAATCGCCGAGCAACGGGTCTTGCACGCGCCCCATACGTGATCGCTTGCGTGCTCAGGGTGTTCGGGAGCACAACGCACGCGCCCTGCAACGCAGTTATCGCAGTATTCCATCATTCTTTGTTTTTCTTTCATTCGGACACGCACGAGAGAGAGAGAGAGAGAGAAAAGCACTGCCGGCACGAAAGCAAAGATTCGCTTCCCCGATCTACAACCGTCGACGACGCCGCCGCGACGGCCATCTTGACTTTGCATCGCCAGGCCGGTAAAGATTGCCGCGCGACTCCGGCGAGGGTCGACCGCACACTTGGCTTGGAAGCCTTGCTTTGCTTGTATATTTATGTTTCGAGATATGTTTTCGCGGTCAATCCGCGGGCTTCTTCTATATCTGAACCTTAGAGCATTTCGGCGAGGACAGAAATAAAACCGCGCAGTGATATGCAGAAGCCAAAACAGACGACGAGGGAGAAACAGCTCGGCATGTCGTCTTCTTCGGCGAGGGTTAACACGACATGAGAGGGAACCCTCGCAAGGCCCGTGACTGTCGTCTTTTTTAACGCTGGTTTTTGCATTCACTTTGTTTCATATTAAATTACATTTATACATTGATTGCGTGCATCAAACGTCTTATGCCTCAGGGCAAACTTCAGATTTAAAAAATAATTTTAAAAAGTTCTGATCTACGTGTCAAGAAGCAGCCGAGCTTTCCGTGTATGTTTTTTTATGCATGTGTTCGCGCGCCCGTACATGCGTATTTAAGCGCGTGTTTGTGCATTTGTCTTCAATAGCTCACGTTAGCATCTAGCACACGGAAAGCGTCGCACAACTTGGACCTTATCTTCTAGAGTAATGTCCAGGCGAAGGCAAACGTAAGCAAACTTTTGCAGGGCTAGAACATGCTCAGAGCCCTGCTCATAGGGGCGCGGCATCAAGTGGGTCTACCCGTCCGACAGCCAAGAGCGCTGAAGGTGAATCTGCCGGGCGAATGCGCGCCCGCAAGCAGCAGGCTCTACATGGCTCCGGCGCCAGCGTACCGCGAGGAATGTACGACGCGATCCAAAATAAGGCTAGAATGGCGTGTCCCCAGCGATCGCACGGGCGAAAGGCCCAAGTCCCGCGTGAACCAGAGATACGGGGGTCCCAGGGGTCCCCACAAAGTTCATGTTCAAAGTCAGCGCTGTATGTAGGTGTGTGCCTCTCTTTGACCTGTTGCTGTGCGCTTGAAACTATAATCCTCTCAAAAAGCCTCAGCTGGCCGGTGGGTTCGGAAGTCCCGAGCTACACATTGTGACGATCAACGTGGGACGACGGTCTGCAGGATCGTAGCAACACCACCTAGATAGCACAAGGCCTGGTCGCTCGGATACATGACGTCATGCTATCTGGCCCGACTGCCAGAGAATCTAATGGGGATGCTCCCGAGTAAGAAGCGGTGATTTCGACGTCACCGGTTTCGTCCCGCCAGGGTTGGCGATGGAAATTCCGGGCCAGGTAGCATTACGTCGTGGATCAGAGTGAACAGGCCTAGTGCTATCTAGGTGGTGTTGATCGTAGTGGATCCGAGCCCCAGTTATCTGGCTCGCGACCGTAATGAACCCATCTTCCACATCCCTGGTGTCACGGTATCGCTGTTATTCTCCTCCATTGCGGCACATGTGGCACGAATTGTACAAATTTCCGCAGCCTTTGGCACGTTAGCGACCATATCCATGTGCCCTACGCGTTCCCGGGTGGCTTATGCGCCTGTGCTCACAGTTACCAGCGCCCACACTACCGCACTCTGGCGCGCAGAGGTCGGCGCCACGTTCGTGTGCCCCCATTTGAATCTCGAATCGCTGTTGTAAATCGGTTTGGTGTGCTGCGACTAGGCACGTTTCTTATCGGGTGATTCCGGGCTCGTGGATCAGCTTCAGGTCAGGGCTTAATCCTAATAATATTAAGTTTATTTCGGTTCATCGGATACAAACCGAGGAATCATCGAGGCAGAAGACGCTACACTAGACTAAGGCCTGCCCTGCACGTGCAAATAAAAAAAAAGAAGAAAAATCATGGCGAATGATCATACCGCAGCAATGATACCTGCTGGAATTTAAAAAATTACAGCTGACTATACTGCAGCATGCAAAACCGATGCAATCCAACACGAAATAAATATATATTGACATACAAACAAAACCTAACATAAAACATTGACAAACTAAAAAAGAAAGTAGACAAACCATCTTAGAAACTAAGATGGAATGATAAACTGAAATACAAACTAAGATAGAAACTTAAATACAATTTCGTGAACGCACGTTTTACAACGATGTAGAGAGTATTTTATACGCGAGCTGTAGAAATACAATTACTAGGTATTTTAAATGTGAGCTTTTGGATATAGCATGCTTCGTTCATGGTCTGTCAGGAATTGATAATAGGTATGTCGAAAGTTGTCGCCATTGTGCACGACTATGCAATATTGCTCGATTCCTTCAACCACTTCACTCGACGATTCTATAAGTTCTGAGGACGCACCTGGCACATCCTTGGTCGCGAAGCTCTTGAGTGGGATGGGCCCAACCGCCGGCTGTCTGCTGGTGCACTGTTCCCTGTGAACAAGGTGAACAAAGAACAACACAGTCAACACCGAATGAACAGCGAGGAAAAAAAAAGAAGCTAGGCAACTTAGAAACCGGTAACCCTCTAAGTGCGCCATAGCATACCGTATAGACTCGTGTAAAGGTCGCACCGGTGTAAGGGCCGCACTCCCAACTTGGCAGCCAAAAAATTTGGAATAAACGAGTTCCAACGGAGAAGTAATTGCGTTCGGCGCCCCTGTATCGCGCCGCGTACTTCCGCGCGCCGTTGCTAGATGGCGAGAGCTGCGCGTTGACCTCTGATACAGTGGTACATCCGGGGATCCGGGCGTAAGGGCCGCACCTCATCAAAACTGTGAAAGAAACGAGCAGCCCTTACACGAGTGTATACGGTAATTTCCCTTACACGGGCAATTACGGTACTTAGATTGTGATGATTGTGACGTTTCGACAGCTGCACGCGCGTGCGTCACGGGCGACCTTCCACACTTTCGCACAGCAACAGAGTACTGTAAGCCTTAGGCCACCATCGCATCCATATGCTTCCCTCGTGCAAAAAGTCGCTATTTCAAACGCCTGGCTCGTGCTTTGCTTACCAGTTTCTAGCACTATTCCATCGTTACAGTTAGCACTTTCAGATGCTGTGTCAGACTGCACTGGCTTCGATATCGGCCCATATTTTCTGTTAGGTATACCTCCAAAGTGGTTGAAGTCCACCTACAGTGCTATCGCATTCAACAAATACTGAGCAGCAAATATCCACGTAGTCACCCTGCAGAGTGAGTAGGAATCAAAGTAGAGTGACTACTGCCCACCTGGAATGTCAGTTTTCAGACCGTCATATTTTTCTACCTGTCAGCACTACATACCACTAAATGGTATTGGTTCTGCCTTTCACCCAATGTTCCTCGAAACTTTCTTTCTCGACTTTCCTGCGCATTATCCTGACTGCATACTTTTCAACATGCAACGCAGAAACCTGCCTCTGGCAGGTTTCTGCAGCCAACGTCGTTTATTCGTGTTTTTCTGCCTTACGCCGCGCACGGCCAATACAACTCCATACCAAACGTAAATTACTGCAGCTTAATCTGCAGAAAGAGGCATCAGAACTTCGTACATCAGGGTAGGCGCCAGTCGATACTGGGTTCAAGAAATTGTCGCCCGAGGGAACACTTCGTAAACGATCAGCGCTGTCACTGAGCCTTAAAATTCCCGCACAGGATGACTTCAGCAGCGATGACAGACATAACATACAAGTGGCGTGAGATGCGCTCTTTTGACGTCATCGGAACTCGTACTCAGTGGCATCAAATTGAAAGGCCTGGGAGAACGGACCAACGCCGCTCAGTGGTCCGAAGATTATATACCACCCCTACAATTAACTACGCCTGCCTTGCGGGCGAGCCTGTGTTAGGCAAACCCGAAAGCGGATAAAAAAAAAAAGACAGCGATTAGGCTCAAGATTCTCCAAATCTCCGAGTTTCGCCGAAACAGTTCATTCTCCCAGACTTCAACACCAACGAAGTTCTTTATTCAAATATTACCTCGCAGTGCCCAAGAACAGGAGGGCTGTCACGTCAACGAATGCAGCCCGTATTCATTTAATCCACTTGCTCGTAAGTCAACCCGTTACTCAAAACAAAAGGGGTGTACATGTTCGCCTTAGTTCGGTGCTCTAATATTTCGCGATACGCCTCGAAATATAATGACATTATTTTAGAGAAGTTTCTTTGCAATATCCTTCATTCTTTCCACACTCTTTAACGATAGCAGGCTGTCAATTTCTTCAGCTCAGTCCCTCGTCATCGCCTACAAAACCATCCAAAGTTCATTAAAAGGCTCAACAAGAACAGCAGCGCTACAAGATGACGCGCATAATTGAAACCGGCCGCTGAAAGAACAGCCGCACGTGGCACAGCGCTTTCTCATCCCTTTCTCGTATAGAAAGGAATCACCGCATCTTGCATTCCCTAAACCCTCTTAGCATTTTGCTTTCCTTTCAGTGGCCATGCGGGTCTTCTCGAATAACCAAGTGCTCGCTGTACTACACCTGCCGCCCGGGCTTCTTCGAGACCCTCTGTACGCCCGCGTGCGTGCGTGCTCCTATATTTAAGTCGGCCGTGACGTCACAACAGCCGCAGGTGTGCCGCCGATTGCCCCGATGCGCAGCGTCGGTGGCTCGGCCTCGTTAGGGGCTCATTATTAAAGCAGCGGCGGCGACGCGAGAGCGGTCTATTTTAATGCGCGACCGAACGCCATTGTTCCGCACCGTCGCGCCACCAGGTAGCGCTGTCGGCGGCGAGCACCAGTTGCGTGCAGCGCAGAAGTTAACTATAATCGCGCGGCAATTTCGAGTGACAAGCATGTCAGCACTGCATAACACGACAGGAGTGATGAGGGAAACGCAGGCCAGGCGCTACACTCGCAACTGAGGTTTAGTGTTCTGTAGAATGACTTGTTGTTGGGCGACTTGGTGTTCGCTTACCTACATAGTGTAGCGCGAGGGCACAATTACAAAGAAGAGACACAGAAACACGTCACAGGCGCGTCACAGCGTCACATCGCCTGTGACGTGTACCTGTGTCTCTTCTTTGTAATTCTGACTTCGCGCTACATTATGTCGGTAAGGTTTAATGGAAGAGATCAAACACTTGTGTATACGCAAAAGAATGCCGGGCATGTAGATACAAGAAAAAAAAAAACGGGAGGGAAAAAAGCGAGAGAAACAAGAATTCACACCGCTATCACGGGGCATCTATAAAGGTGATTCCATGTTGGTGATTCCATGTTGGAACCCTGACTCACACACGTGTCGCGGCAATAATGTAAGAAGTACGCTTCCGATATCTCCCTTGTGCTCGTGTCATGATGGCGATAGACGATCGCCAAGTGATAATAATCTAGCGACAGTTGTTGCTTTAGAGAAGCGGTGTCTGAGGTTGTCGAGCACAAGAGCTGACGCGGGGACGAAAACGTGCCGTGACAAGCGCTTGTCCCATCTCGTCTCCTACATCTTGGGCTGTTCACGCTCAATATGGGTTACCAACTAGCCCAGTCAGCCACCTTGTCTGAGGCTAGTCGATATATTGGCCTCAGGTTGCTAATTTGCTAGTGGCCGCGAAAGTCGGATCAAACAGCGCGTTGTTTATGTTTCCTCTGAATATATGTGTCAAACTAATTGTGATCACACCTCTGGCAAAACTAATTGGAATATATATCACGGGGTTCTGTACTGCACGGACAATGTCGAATTCCGCCATATTGTCAAATTCGCCATCTTCAACACACCAATGGGCCCACGGGGCTGGTACACGGGCTCTCTGATTGGCTGAATACACCAATGCGGCGTAATTTGACAGTGTCCAGGTTAGGTGGCGTCTAGACACACGCCCTAGCGGCGGGCTCCCCCAGAGTAGCAAACACTAAAATCGAAGGTCATGCTTTTGTTGACTATGTGCGCCAAAAGCGATTTCGGAGCCGGGACACGTCATCGACGCCAATTATAGCATCCAAGGTGTCCTACAGGATTCTCGGCCGGACTTAAATGCCGAAGGAGCATCATTTATAGACTATTTTCACGGAAGCTTCGCCATGATGGGCTGTTAGCGGGAGCATTTTTTAGCTGCCAGTGACAGCCTGTGCATACGGGTATTGCGGTCAACTCACGTGCAGGAAAATGGTTCCACAGATGTTTTAAGTATTTCATGATCGAGAAAACGCTTCGAAGAGTTTTGTACCTGCGCGCAAAATTAAGAAGTTGTTCTTACAACACCCCGAAATACCGGCACTCGTGAATCGAAATTAAAATCGTCTATACGACGCCGGGTCTGGGCAAAAGAGGAGGAGAGCGCGCGCACAATTGTCTCCGAGATCGGCTGGCGCACCAAATCACAGAGGCCATATATCTCAATGTAGACATTTGGGCTTGTTGGTGTAACATGTTTGCAGATGTTCTTCTGGTAGCACAAAAAAAAAAAAAAAATCACGGACGCAGAAGTGTGTGTCTTCGTTCTTCTTCTACGTCCGTGTGTGTGTGCGTGTGTTTTGCGCTACAAGAAGAAAATCTGCAAACATATATATCTCAAGTTTTCTCCCGCTCAACAACGCAAGGCAACCTACCGCGCTTTATTAACTATGCACTGACAACCCCCCCCCCCCCCCCCCCTACGAATGTGTGTAAATTCATCTCTTTCTTGAGTCCCTGGTCTCTTGCGAATTCTAATGTGATGTGACGCATTGTAAGATAATCATTGGCCTAAACTGTAACAGAACATTCCGCTTGTAGTCAGAAAGCGCTTCGAAGGGGTATTGTGGTCAGACCTACAATATTGTAAAGGTATTTAAACACAAACCAAACCAAACCGTTGCCGGCGATTGCGCATCGCCATTGACTGACTGATACACAAGGTTGACCGTACCAAACCAACACTGGGACTGTATGGGATACGCCGGTGTGGAGGGCTCCGGTTTGATTTTCATCGTCTGGAAGTTCTTAATAAGTGTGTACCTAAATCCAAATGCAGGAGTTTTCTTGCATCACATGGGATCTTGCGAAAAATCCTGCATGTTCCCGTGTAAATTGGATGGCTTATGGCACAGGCCAAGCATATGGACCGTTCCTAATACTTATTGCGAAGGGGAATGGTGGCAGGGGTAGTCAAATTTCTTGCCTGGTCACCTCGGGTCACTTTGTGTATCTGCTGCAGCGTCTAGCTAGCCGTTAGCACGTATCGATTTAAATATGGTGCCACATAAGATGAGTTCGTGAATGACGTAATCAAATGCAAAATAAATTAAAGTGTAATGTTTTTTATTTGTTTTCTTCGTAACAAGGAACGAACGGCCGCATTGGGAGCTAGAGGTTGTTACGTTGAGCATGGCCTTCGAGATCAGACGGGCACAGAGCGCAACGTCCAATCTTGGAGGCCGTGCATTGAGCATCTCGATGACTGGGCTGTTTCCTCACAAATTCCCGTAGAGGACGGCACCGCACCCCCCGCCACAGACGTTTTCCGAGAGTGGAACACGAGAAAAAAAATGTCCCTGCCATCGACGCATCCGTCATCAAATGAAGAAGGTCAGTGGATACTTTTCTGCCTTCCAGTAAAACCTATGACAAATAAATTGATTCATTGATTACCTGATCGACTGAACTACCACTTTCTTTATTTAAGTGTAAGACCGAGCTTTATATTATTCGACTACGCATTCTGATTTCTCGTAGAAGTAATGGCCGTCTCATCGAGTAACTAGCTCAAGTGTTATAATTGTGGTACCTGCCACAGGCAATTTTTACAAAATTGGTGAACCAAAAGAAGAAGAAAAAAAATGCACTTGGTATATGTAGTGCTATATAATTAAACAAGAAAGCTGTGCTGTTGTATCGTTGTATCGTGGACCGTGATTCGCGTTTTTTCGTGTCTATTCTCTCTTCGTCTCGTCTCGAATGGGCGCCGGTAAATCGCGTTGCGCGATGTCGTTTCATCAACTAAATCACGCTTCCCATGTTGGCCTGCCGCGCCCATTGCTTCGTAGAAACCCAAACAGGCACAACATCCGACGCTGCTTCACCATCGCTGACATCAAAACCACGCCGCAAAGTGCACCGCTTTCTCTTTACAACAGGCTGGCTGCCGCTGCATGCCAGACTAAGGTCCTTATGCCAGACGCGTCGCAGCATCGCCGCTGCTATTAAACAAAGAAAGTGAGCCCACCAGGGAGAGCGAAAGCAGCCAGGCACACACACACACACACTTCAACAGATGGCCGCGTGAGGGCGCCGTCGGCACTATCAGTGCTGGGACAATCGCCGCACGCGATCTCGTTTTCACGGCGTGACATCGGCGCGTGCGCGCCGTGTTAATTAGATTCAGGCGGGCCGATTAGTATTCTGTCCACGGCCAGACAGCAGTCCCCACACACCCCCTGCCCCGTCGGCTCTAGCCCTTGAACTTTTCGTCTATCTTGGGATCGATTTTTTTTACCCACCACCACCACGACTATACTGCCCCCAAAGCCGGACACTGCCACAACTTCCGCGCGAAGCGGAGGTCTACAGGGGAAAAGACTGGCGTACATAGCTGCCGTGCAGCACTGATTGCGGCGCCACTACCCGCATTTTACAAACTATTGGAACCTTCAGCGATCGAAACGAGCCGAGTTCAAGACACTGCAGCACTTGCAGAAGCGTTCTCGGAAGTTTCCTTTGGAATTAGGCCTTTAAAAAGTCATTCTGGTACTCTAAATTCATTCAGCTGTAAGTTCTATATGAAGTGTTCCTGTAGTGTCTGTGGTACAGAGACAATAAAGATGAGGGTTTGGCGAAAGAGCAATATGTCGGGGATGACATGGAGTTCAGTAGTGCCCCCCCCCCCCCCCCCCTCGTCGACTTTGCGCTTGGATGTTCGATGATCGATTTTCACCATGAGAAAGGGGCGTCTTGTTCTATAATATATAGGTGCTTGTCACGTGTTTCAGAATAAAAGTAAAGCAAGGTTGCATAATAATCACGCAAAGCTCAAGCGCCTGAAGATAATCTGTCAATTTATTTATACATAACGAGATTAAGGTGAACATATACGAATACATATCTATAGCGCAGTCAAGATTGACCTAACGTAAATGTTCTCAAGTACTCAATGAAATAATATTTGATACCGAGAGTTACAATAGTATTCCAATATTCCTTTAGTTTAGGCAGTGTTCATAAAAATGAAAAAGAAATTTGTAAAGGAATCCGACACCACCGAGGACTCAAAAACCTAAGAAGGCTGCGGCAATGACATATTTTCATGATCCGTCTCACAACATAAACCGGGTGGCCACAAAGAATGACCAGAGACTGGTTACTCTCTGCACCGTACGAGCTGGCCAGGTTATGCAAACTCATTTCAAAGGGGGGGAAAAGCGAGCAGTGGCTGTGGCAAAAGAAAAAGAAAACAAAAAGCATTCCACCGTTTTCAGGAAATGTGCCCTCTTGGGTAGTTTAAAAGGTACCCCTCTCTTGCGGCAAGTGCTATACGTTGACCAGACAGGCCGCTGCATCAATGAAATTTGCTTCCTACGGGCACAGGAGGAAACTTGCCCCGGCACTGCAAGACCCGTGACTGCTGCCCGGACATCTCGCACATCTTGATGGTATATGGGGAGGGAATCAAACTGGAAAGGGTTCTGCGTGAAGCTTTGCATATCGCAAAAATTGGGCACAGAAACGTGGGCAAGTAAACCGGTCCAACTCACTAATAACAAGTTTGAGTCACAGCGCGGGAAATCCTTACACCTCCACTGGGACGTCAAAATTACCCACGGTCACATGTCACCGCGAAAGCCCCTTCTCCACAAATCGCAAGCAAAACAAAACGACGCATTCATGACGTCACTGGTGTGCTGTGCGTTAAGATGGGAAAGAGGGTATGCTGGCAAGCCGCCCTTTCGCACGACATGCGAGCATGGTTTGCCGGGGCGTTCATAACACGCGCAGCCAGCGCGCCTGTCATGAACGCACGAACACTTGCCAAGGATGAGGACTGGGTGTGTTGATACAGCATGCTAGGGGTTGGATTGCGCAACATTTCGACACAGAACAGAAACACACAACAGAGCGCTCTGTTGTGTGTATTTCTCTTCTGTATGTTCCATTGAAATGTTGCACCATCCAACCCCTATATATATATAGCAAACGAACAACATGCCTTGTCTTGCTAATTTATTTTAGAGCGCAGCACCCTTTCCAGCGGCTAGCATCGGCGTAACCGAGCGAACGAGCAGAATGAAAGATGAAAGACCGAACGCGGAGAAGCGCAGCGGGGGATGAAAGACGCGAGGCGGAAAGCGTAGGAAGAGGGTGGGGCGGAACCCTGAGGTGGAAAGCGGAGGAGGAGGGCACGGCGAAAGCGTGAGAAGTAAAGCGTAGTGCGGCGACGATGACTACGAGATGGCGCCAGAGAAGCGCGCGTCGTCTGAGAGGTCTGTCGGTGGCGGCTGCTCTGAATCGCGACCACGCGTCACCCTCCGCGCTGCCTCTCGAGATCTCCAGATTAGCGAGGCAGTCGAGCCACACTTCGCTCCGTCTGCAACGTGCTGCGTGAGACAGGTTGTCCGCGCCAGCCTATATATCGCTAAATGAAAACACGTATCGAGCTGCGCTAAAATTTTGCATTAGGACGAATCGTAATCGTCAGTGAATTTTTTTTTCTTGTGATTCTGCTTTCTTGTGGTTTCCTGGTGTCATAAAACACTAGAGGTGTGCTCATGTAAAACGAAAAAAAAAAGTACTCAGTAGCGACTTCATCCGAGTAGCATCACACATCTATAAGTGCGCAATTAAAGACGTATTTTTCTGTCAGTGAAAGGTGCACTGAATTTTGAGTAGGATGTACTGAATTTTATTCACATATTTTTGTACTGTGAGTTGAGTCTAATTAAGTTGAAAATGTCGAAACACATAAGCGATTTTTATTCAAGACTATAATTCGTACATAGAAAGCGAACATAAGTGTCAAAACGTCGCAACTAACATTACATTTTTTAGCCGCTTTCTTGTCTCTGAAAGAAGCTATGTTGATAACCAATAGCTTCTGCTAACAGTTGCTCAAGCTGTCTTTCGTCTGAGGGCCCTTACAACCATCGGCGGTACGAATCCTGGCAAAAAGGGATTAGTTATATTTGCATCAATGTCACATCATCAACGAATCAGTGTCAAAGACATGGTCCAAGCGATGGACCTCCTAGTCTCCTATCGAAATACATGGCTACGGATAAATCGCTTTTCTCGGCAACCACTGCACCCGTTTTGATGAGGCTTGGTCCATTTAAGAGGAAAAGCGAAAATGTAGTAACTGCCATGAATATCTAGTAATACCATGAATATTTCAAAACACAATCTTGAAAGTTGCAAATAAAAAAAGTCCGGTATCAAATTTGCAACAGATTCGGATATAAAAAATGATATCACAATTCTGTAAACCACACCTGTTAATACATATGAATCAGATAAAATTGGTGTATCCTACACCATTCCGAAATATACCAATAATTTATGAGTAGAACTTTTGAGAAACTATGCAAATTTTGTAGGAATTTGCCGTAAGTTGTAAATTAATATATCACATTTGTCAGCTTCACATGTTCCAAACACAGGCCGTTTACAGAACAGCGACATCTGGTTTCGGGGCCAGAGTTACAGATCTGTAAACTTCGTGCTTCAATTTTTTAACGTACCGAATTTTAGCAATTTTTGTAAAAGTTTTTAAATCCCAAATCAATATTCTGTTTGCCACAGTGGATAGAATTTAACTGCTCCCTCTCAATGCAACCAACATCATTCAAATCGGTTCATCGGAATTATCTCACGAAAGTCTTTCTGCCTTTTAGATGTCTTGCGATGAGTTCAGACGCAGCAACATGCCACTAACGTGCAAAGTGCATCAGCAAATTACACTACTATCACATGAAGTATTATTGCACAATATAATCTAAGTCGAGTACGCCAGAAGGCGTTACTAAGCCAAAAAGGCCGCACGATCCACAAGCAGTGAAGTTGCGGGTCGCAAGATGCGATTTGATCTCTGGTAAGAAAATGGCGCGTTGCTAGCGGGGCGATTTCTAGACCATGAGCAGTCACGTGACCTCCGCCATAATTGCTTCCAATTCGCAACGCACAAAACTGCGAGCAAATGTGAGAATATACGGTTAGTTAAAATTCCTAATTAAGACAGAAAAGCCTACTGCGCAAATTAAACGTGCGTAGTAGTCTATCAAACGACGCACACGCACGCTAAAGCAGTCACAGTATATTATGCAAGCACTTAGGCCCAACCGCAGCGTCTAAAAATAAAGAGTGCAGAATATGGATGCGCAGGACGTGTCGCAGGACTGGTTCGCCCTTGAATGCCAGCGCCATCTATTGCCTAAAGTCAAAACTAACCAGAAATGAAGAGCGATTTATGTACTAAAAAGTAAAGCCCTGTATACGTTTAATCGACGGAAAAGAATCAGAACGGCAGCGAGACAAAACGCCGCTATTCTTACGTACTAAGTAAGATTCGAATTCGCTTTAAGCAACGCGTACATTTTGAATGGCGGGCAATTCAAACTTGACATTCGTTAGCGCCACAGAATAGCTTGCCCGATACTTAGATGTTTGCACTTAGCAGTAATTCTCTTAGTGCTGACGCGTGGTGCCGTCTCCACAGAATGCACTGCGGCTATACGAAGCTCATCTTTGTGCTTTCATTTCGACTACTGGCCCACTACAAAGCACAAGCCACATCTGTTGACAACTTGCCCACGGGGAAAAATCATGCCCTCACATTCGTCAACGAACACGTAAACAACAACAAAAAAAAAATGAGAAGAAGAAGTTTTGCCGTTTTTGATTGTGGAGCTACGCTTACCACATGGTTTGCTGAAAAACTAGTGCACCCCGAAACGACACAAAGTTTCAACATATTTACGCTTAGACGCCGCTGACGCCTCCAAGCAGTTCCGATCGCTGTACCTTCGATCGGCGGCGGCATATGATGATCTGTGACATCAACTGACGCACTGACGCAACCAGGGTGGCTGCGAACCGACAGCTCGGCTTAATCTTTACGATTTAACACAGAGAAGAATAAAAAAAGAAAAAGAGGTTGAAGGAGAAGACGACGACGATCCCTGGGGACGAGCGGCAGCATTTCATTGGCTATCTTCCCGATCGATCATCTTTGCTAGCCTTCATCTGTAAATAAACAATGATCCGTAACAATACATCTAGCCTGCCTGGTGAATGTCCAATGTGTCAACTTTTCCATAAACGACACACAAGTTACCCCCGTGGCACTTGGTCATGACGCTCGGCAAAGGCCTTGCTTGGTGATTGCGCCTCGGGTTCAGCTGAGCATAAATTTGTTAACCTTCTGAAACCACAACTGCATAGCTATAAAGCCCGTGAGACAAGTCCAAGTTTTACTTAGGCCTAACGTCAATTTGGGTGCGCCACAAACAGCCAGGCGAGGCGACGTAATACTTGGACTGCGTTAAAAGGTATAGCCATGTAAAAAGGACACTCGGAGAATGAGAAGCATCAACGATAAGTTTTTAATTGCCCTGACCTTCTTCGTGCAACATTAGATCAACACAAACGCATGTGTCTGGCCAGTTATAAGTCTTAATAGTCTACCAACAGGGTTGAACGACGCCTAGACACCGTGGGTTTACTAACCACGGTCATGTAAAAATTAATGCAGAGCGTCTTAAAAGGCTGAGAGTGTCGAACGCTCACCTTATGATGGTGACTGACTTGATATGCAATATTGACTCGACATAAATACGAGGTCGTTAGCTAAACCACTTAAGCCTCGTACAGTCTTCCAAAAGGATGAACGCCGACCAACCTTGTCCTAACCACGGTCATACGAAAACATTGTTTACTGCACAAACTCTTTAAGCGCTAATACTGTTCATTAGCTTACGATGAGGCTTGTCTTCTATGCATAAAACATTGGCTCACCTATGAATGCGAGTTCGTAAGCTAAACCGTTTATAAACATCGTACAATCTTTAAAAGAGGTTGACTTCAACAAACGCTAGTTGTCACAACTATGGCTATATGAAAGTGATGCCTACTGCCGAAACGCATTAACAGCTAACGCTATAATCGCCGTATGCTGACGCTTGTATTGTGGACGCAACATTGGCTCAACATAAATATGACATTGTAAACTAAACCATTTCAACTCGTACAACATTGACAATGGTCGACCGGCGACTAACCTTCCGAACAAGGTCACACGAAAGCAATGTTTACAGCCCATACAATTTAGGAGCTAATCGTATTCATCGTCGTCATCAGATTATTTCATGTCCACTGCAGTACGAAGGCGATCTTTCAGCAGATCTCCAATGAGCGGTGCCTAAAACGTGGCGGCCATGACCTGTTTTCGGCTCCTAAAGTACTTCCGGCGCAGGTAGCCCGCAAAATCGTAGCCTTTGACATCCGCCTCTGTAACTCAGAAGCGGATTCGTACACCCATTATTACCCCTGTCTCGCGTGAGCTAACTCTACCCTACACTTACAATCTTACACTTACAATTGCTAATCTCACCACGCAGCCTAGCTAAATCCATGCCATCCTAGATAACGCGTTCGTATCGAATCGTATTCAGATCAATCCAATTCGAAACACCTCTGTCGAAAGTCTGGAATAAAGGGAGAGAGAGAAAGAGCAAGGTACACCACCGAGAGGGTGAGACCAGGACCGTACCATGCTGTGGCACCGTGAGACTCTCCGTTCTGCTGCGGTTGATTCTGCTGCTGCTGCTGCTGTTGTTGCTGCTGCTCGCTCCCACAGCCGAAGCATCCGAGGCAGAACATGGACGCCGGTGGATCATGGCATACGTAGAGGGGCCTGTCACATCCCAACACCATGCCTGTTGTTTCTTTCTTTAGGCTTCTCTCCAAGACGGATAAAAGTTATGGCATCGCCTTGCACCATGTTCAGCAATGCTCGATACACCGCTCTGCTGTGGACAAAGTTAACGCTTTTTTTTTTTTTTGAGATTGCAACTGGGGCGCTGCAAATCAGGGGCCGATGGGGCGTGGCTACAGCGAACACGATCTGTCCGCGCTCTCCGCCGCGGAGGGCAGCGAGTGTCAACACCTATATTTCTTGCATCGCGGTTCGATCCCAGTTCATCCTTTAATGAGCAAGTGTTAATTAGTAAATCTGTGATTATCACATCTGCCGATGCCCACCGCACCTATTAAAACGCTGCAAAAAAAAAAAGAAAAGCGCATCATCTTCACTGCCCAACGTATCGTTTATGCTACGCCGAGTTTGATACCTCAAAGTTCTCATTTAGGCGCGGGAAACTTGACTCATATTCTCTAGCGGCGCTTTCGATACGCTGGAGCGAAGATGCATTTGTTAAAAAATGTTTCACTTTTTAGTTGTACTAATTTAGCTTTTACTCATACCGTTCAATTGCTTTTCTTGCGTGTAAATGTACTTTCCATAGCCAGAAATAAATGTGAACAAGTTTTCATTTTTTTTTCTTGGTCTGGAACCGTGCTTAAGCATTACAGGGTTTAAAAAAACTTGACTCTTCCCGTTCGAGACAGGTGATATCCCTGCAGCCTTTGTCAAAAGTATACGGGCTGCGTTGCATGCAGCAGGGAGGCTGACTAAATGCTGTTTAATGGAGTTCCTCTGGTAAGCCATATGTCCAAACGCCCTGGGGAAGGAAAACAACTCGCCTTCTCACCAAACCCGAGACCTGGAATGGCAGGAGTACCACGAGAACCGCACCATGACATGACATGACACATACGGTGAACGTGCGGACAAAGCCCGTATACTTTTGACCAAAGGCTCCACCTACAGCGTCCACAGCTTGGAGCAAGGTGAACGAGCACTGCTGTACAGGGCTTCGTCTTCCAATTACAAAAATAAAAAATTAAAAAACGAGGAAGGGACATGTACGAAACCAGGAGGCAATGACGTGGTGGTGTGACGTCCTGAATCCACGAGCCAGAGCAAGGAGGCCACGTGCGTTAGGATCACATTCCTTGACACGAGGACATGCGGATGTGGGGGACGGTGCCGGGAGTGTTTTTCTTTCTTTTTTTTTCTGTGCACACACACAAAGTTTCGTGGGTACGGGGCAAAGGTGGCCAGAGGAGCGGGCTTGAAACAGACAAAAAACCACGCCGCGGGAAAGTCGTGTACAGAGAGAAAGCGAAAAAGCCAGTTCGCCGCAGAAGCTCCCCGGCGACGCGAGCAAAGCCAGCAGCAGCAGCAGCAACAACAGCCGCGTCAAAGCGCAGATCTCACGGATACGAATTGACAAATTGCCCAAGGCCGCACGAATAACTGTTTGTAAACGCAGCGTTTCATAAGACAAGTGCGGACAACTGTGGTACGTACACAGAGCCCGTTCGGCACATCGCCTTCAGGCGTTGTGCGTTACTATTTGTTGTACACGCCAAGACAGCGCATCAATGCAAAAACAGTTATGAAAATAATGACGAGTCCGTTTCACATCACCTTGAAAATTTCTGATTGGACGTTTGCGGAAGGTCTGAATATATGCGCAAAGTACGTCGTTTAGGGAAAGGAGGTAGGAAGGTAGACTTCTGGGCGTTCTTCTCGGTGCGATGTGTCGTCATGTAAAGAGCGAACTTCCTTGATTGTGTATGACAATGTGTAGGTCGCGATAATATGGACGCGGCCCGTACAAAGTTGAACAATCACGGATGTCTAATGGCGGACTTGAACCAAAAACAG
>NC_051164.1:97717441-97751135 GCF_013339745.2 Dermacentor silvarum | reverse complement strand
CCGCCGCCCGGAGAAAAGCAATGCAAAAAAAATAAAAAATAAAAACAAAATAAAAACAAAACAAAAGAGCAAAGAACCACAAGGAAGTAGGCAATCTTGCCCCAACCACGACATGCACATCACAACAAACGTCGCATTTTAGCTTCCTAGTATTTACCGCGAACCGCCTAGCAGATCACAAGCTGTTTGCGGATAAATTGCGAACGACGCCACGCCGCCAACTATAAATACGTTCGTAATTCCCGCGTTTTTCTTTGCCGCCTCCTGTCAATCGGCCGTTGCAGGCGCGATGCGAATCGGTTTTTGAAGTTCCGCGTCGGCGCAGAGCGGCAAATCTCCGACCAAGGACGACTGGACTTTTTTTTTTTTTTTTTTTTCTTTCTTTACCTTATTTCGACGAGCCTTTTCTAAACGTTCCCGAGATAACGTCGCTTTCGAGACACTCCGAATGCGCCAACGACTTGATACTTGTTAAGTATTAGCAAGTCAGGCTTCAATGAATGAAAGCTTGCAGCCACATTACAGCTGCGCAAGGAAACTAGCGCGTTTCGCACAACGTTATTATTCATGGAATCCATTATTTCCGGCACAAGCAGGAGCAAGAGTTACGAGCGAAACTGCTACTACAAAACGGAGCGAGTGAAAGGAAACAAAAGGTAAGTTTCCGCAACGGTCAAGCGGGCGCCGAATCTATGTGGGAGCTTCGCTTCGACCGCGGCGGGTTAACGCCCCCGGTCCAGCGATCAATTGACGGCGCGGCGTCTGGTGCGGAGACTGCAAAAAAATTCGTAAATTGAAGCGGGAAAGAGCCACCAAAAACAGCGCAACGTCGCTAACCGGCGCGATAGACCGCGCGCCGACGGTTGAAGGAGAAATGCAACCCCGCGCGGCCGCCTAGACTCACCATGATGCCGCCGTGTCGCCTTCCCGGGCCGGGTCAGTTGTTGGAGGGAGGCGAAAAAAGAAACAAAATGCGCTCTCGGAAATCCTTGCAACGCCGGCTCTGTCTGACGCCGAGTGTCCTTTGCGAAGATTCGGATTCTTCAAGTCGATGCGGTCGCCACAACACACACGGGAGAGCGAAAACTTTGTGCCGATCGCTTTGGCAGCTGCTGTCAAAACGCGCCGAATCCGCACGTTGAATGAAGCTGAGCTTCCCGGCGCGCCGTGCCTTTTTTTCCGGGCTACTGCTGCTCCTGCGCGGTCGGCTTCGCCGCCGGGGTGCGGCTGCTCAGTGTTGCCCGTTGGAGTGTTGTTCTCCGCTAGAGTTGGAGAAAACGTTGAGATCGAAACCGAAACCGGCTTTATTTCTCGCAAATCCAGGCGGGTAATAGCTGCGTTGAATTATAGTAGGATACAACTAAAAAAAAAAAAAAAAAAAAAAAAAAAAAACAGCAGTTGACAACAAAGGCACACGGACCTCGCGGAGTTATGTTACTCCGCCAGCCAATCACAGAAGCAAACAAAACCGTCGTCATGCGACATTTTCAAAACGTCGTCGTACTTGATACGACTGTACTTGTCGTACTTGTACGTTCTACTATAATAGACGAGTGAAAAACGTATAAAACTACGCGCTTATAATTTTATTTTTGTGGTTAGCGCCTTATTTGGGTAACAGGTGAAAGTCTGGAGCACGAACTATTTGCTGTCTCGAGGAGGAACAGTGGCTGGCGGTTATGAGGGCGTGGGCGGGGCTTCACTGCAGACTTGAGTTGTATCCGACTATAGTTGGTGAACTGTTCCGGTGGAATTCGAATACGAACTTCTTCAAAGAAGTTTGCACAGCGGAAAAACAACTGTTTCTTACCCTTTAGGCATTTCGAAGGCGTTGCAAAGGGTAATTTTGAATTTCCGCCTCACCGATCTCCTTAGTTCCTTAGCTGGTCTTCAACAACCGAAAAATGGTTAGTTTCTTTCCCAACTATATACAAAGAAAATTCGTAAAATACCGTAAAATCTGTTAGAAAAAAAAAAAACACGGCAGAGTTTTCCGAATTTGCAGAACCACCGACCCAAGTCGAAACCTTCGGGACGCACTTCCTATACGCCTGGAAAAACGGTCGAAAACTAGTATGTAGTAACTATTCGCAAAGATTCTAACCTACACACTTTAAACTTTCGTTGCACATAACCTACCGCGCCCCGTACCTCCTGCCCCTTCCTCTGTAAATGCAAATTGGCTGCCACATTTGCCTCTCCCAGGGCATTTGGGGAACATTCTACGCATTTCATATAGTGCATCTAAACAGGCGGAAACAGAGTGTTAGCAACCTTAATGTAACCCCTGTAATTAGCCCTCGCACTTCACGCACGTATCATCGCAAGTTCTTATCGCTTTCTGGGGAACAATTCTTTTAGCATCGGGGGCATCATCTTTCCTCTCTTTTTGCCGGATCGCTTTTCTAAAATGCCAAAAATAGTTCACTGTTACCGGGTGGAAAAAGCCTCGATACGTCAGAAAAAAAAAGAAGCAATACCAAAACACCTATGGCGAAGCCGCCTTGAAGTTTCCGTACCAGCTCGCCCGTGACGTCACAGATTTTCGAGACGTCTGCTTGGGCGCAGCTAATTTTTTTTTTTTTATCGGTAAAGATGTAGGCTAATACATTGTACTTTAAAAGCCGAATACTGAGCTTTAGCAATTCACCGAGAACCTTTATAGACTCGCAACGACCCAAAGACGAAAAGATGCCTTAAAATTCGTAACGTCCCACTGACGTACAGGCGCTGGGGTTCTCGGCACACGAAAAAAAAAAGAAAGAAAAAATAAAGCACGGAATTTTGGATTTGAATTTTCAATTCACATATTAAACCTCTTGCTGCGAAATTAACAAACATTGCGTTTTGAAAGAACACTATATCAGTGTAATTGATTTATTCTTTCTCTTTAGTGTACCTTTAACTTATCTGCGCAGAAAATTCTGCCCAGGCTGCGCTATGCAGGCGAGGCTTCCTCGCAGTAACGAAGCCAGTGCGGCGTAGCACGCACAGGAGGGTTAAGTAAATGTTGTACGGTGTTGTTACCAAGTACACGTTGTACGTACATGTTACCAGCTAAGTAATAGCACCAGGGGTTAAACGATCCGGATCATAAAATGCTGTCTTACTGCGAGATTTGAGCAAGAACAGGGCAGCGGTAACGGGAAAATATTTTAATGATTTGCAGGGAACAACGCAGATTTCTGTAAAGCGGTTCGATCCCGTATAGGCACTGTGATCAGAGACCCATGAGATGACGCATCCTCTTCTGATATTATATTTATTTTATACTAAGTCACCTTGAACCTGTGACCTAAAGCGCCTTGCTTAGATAGACCGTCTGAATGAACTGAATTGCGCAACCTCCACCGCCTCCCTCTTTCAGATATGACAAAAGGCGCGTTTCTGCGTGGACCGCGGTAACGCGAAACTGTTGGCGCCCGATAAGCCAGGCGCTGCTATCCGTTTCACTATACGCCTGGGTGACAGTTTTGCGTAGACCGTGCCGAATTCTGTGCAGCGCCGCGTATAACTTGGGAAGGAATTTCAATCTGTATGTGACACAGAGTAGCAGTCGTGCTCTGCTATAGCAGCCACGTTGAATCAAATTTCTCGACCTGGTGTATAAGAAACGTGTAGGTGCATATGTGGGTCGGTGGATTGACGAACAGATGGACGGACGGGGCAGGGCAGGGCCGGGCAGGCAATAAATGCAAGGCAGGGGTAGGGCAGGACAGACAATAATTGCAAGGCAGACAAGGCAGGGGCAGGGCAGGCAATAAATGCAAGGCAGGGCAATGCAGGCAATGCAGATAACAAAGTCAAGGCAGGTAAGGGAAAGCAGGGCACGACAGTTTGATCCTAGCAGGGCAGGACAGGGCAGGCAGGCTTACGGACAAACGGGCGAGTGTGACGGGACTTACGCCGGAAGGCAACACAACCGTTGTGAGAGACACCGGAGTGGAGTGCTGATTATTTTAATATTACCTCGGGGTTCCTTTAATTGGCTCCTAATGCTTGCTGCGCGAACGATTTTGCGTTCAGCACGACGTTTCACTGAGTGCACAACGCTGCAGCTTATTACGTGCCATCGTGCCTAAATTACCCTCGCGTTCTTACCTAGACGTAGCCAGTATATAGCGTTCTGACATTTCACGTGGGACGATGACATTTTTGCTCCAGGTCGACGATTAATGGACACCGCGTCGCACGCAAGCCCGTGTCGAGAGCCGACGTGAGAATCGGAGCGCGAAGGCAGGCACCGTCGCCCACGTCTTGGATGGACACTTTTCAAAACCCTTGTAAGTAGATTGGTTTTCTCGTGCTGTATGCAATGTTCACCGTTAAAACGGCAGTTAAATGTCAAAGGCGTGTTGTCTACTATATGAAAAGTAATTTCCTGAATTGTACTTGTACAGGTGTTGCGAGGGAAATCGCAGTATACCATGGCGAATGTATGCTAGAGATGGACAATATGCAGGCCGCCATGTTTCGGGCATAATGTATTGCAGGAGAAAAAAACATTGTTGCTTATGAAGGGGGTTTTATCAAAGGGAGAAAATGGTTTAAATCAAGTCGTTTGATGACAGGAAAAAAAAAATGACATCTAGCGGTAGTTCACCATTTATTCAGTTTCGTTTGATTGTGTGTGTGTGTTGCGCGCGCGCGCTCGCGTGTGTGTGTTCGTGTGTGGTGAATATACATTTCAGAATGAAAGGTCCGTGTTATATTTGTTCAGCAAATAATAAAGATTTGGAATACGAGTCGAATCGCCGTTGCTATTACCTTACTTAGTATTACTTACTAGTTTTTTTTTTTCAACTGTGTGTATGTCTAATTGTAACACGCTGTTTATGTGTTGCTTTTCTTTTAACTAAGTGCGGTTACCACTTCGTGATATTACGCGGCTGTGAACCAGTCAAGCTGTTCTAAAACAGGTTTTTATTGAGTCATTTTTTTGTACTTTACTATACTGAAAAAAAAAAACTTATATTGTATCTGTATTCGTTTAGCAAAAATTTGATACCGACAAACCTCGCTATAACGAAACGTGGCATAACGAAGTAAGTGAAATTCCCATTGAAATCTCCATAAAGATCCGTATTTCAGTACATGTTTTTATGGATATAACAAAGTTTTTCGAGGTCCTCTTCAAGTTCGTTATAAGGAGGTTTTACTGAATTTGATATTTCCGCGTATTTTATGTAGCTGAACGTCCGGAGAAGTACAATTAGATGATGCTCGCCATAGGCAAATTGCCAGTGGAAGTCGGGGCTGTATATAGTCGTGATTGTAAATGCGTTCTGCTTTCTTTTAAGCGAACTCAACCAGAAATACTCTATGACGTGCAATGTTGTGTAGTTTTACAACTATAGCACTACGACGAAAATGAAGGCGGTTTCAGTCATGCATTGTGGCAAGTCAAACTTATACTTGACGCAATAACCGTAGGATGATGTCACCTTTTTCTGTGTTCGTCGTGTTAACGCTATGGTTATTTCTTTAAGAGAAACGTTTAGCTCGATACGAACTCTCCAATGCCGCATATTCAAATACTTTAAAACGCATAAATACTTTTGTGAGACATCTACTGGAGCGATTTTATTGAAATTTATGTCGCTTGAACGTGGAAGGTAAATGATAGTGACTGTAGCAAGCTTAATTTAGATTTCGGTCCATGAATGTTTTATTAGAATTGCCGAAAATTGGTGAGTTTGAACAAAATAGAAGAACGAACTGTACAAATCCCTAACTCGGCATCAAAAACAATTATCGCATGTTTGTAAGCTGCTTAGATTAGAGCATCTAAAGTGGGAAAAATTGGTTTACGAATGTACACCGTATGTGCATTTTTTAGAATGTTTACAAGGGTTTTTAAAAAGTCATTCCCTCAAATTAGTGGTCTATTTCAGAGTGGTTTATAATATCTCAACTTTATCCACTTTAGATGTATTATTTAGTGCAGTTTACAGAATTGTGATATCATTTTTCATTATTAAGTTACAATGTTGTAAACTTGATAGTTTTCAACGATTTTTATCAAACACTTGGCAGCCTAAATGGAAATTCATTCCCTACAGTCAGTAGATTTCAACCTTTTTTTTCTAAATGCCACAAACCTCGAGGAGAATTGGCTCACAAATGAAAAATTCAATGAGTATAAATAACAAAATTTTGGAAAAAGAACAAGAAACGTATTTGACTAGAAAATATAGTGAAAATTTAAAAACTAATAAATAAAAGAAGACGTGATGAGACTCTTGAGAGGGACAACTCCTACCAACGTAACCGACTAGACGCTTCTACAGACTTATGAAGTGCATTGCATATATTGCCCTGTGACTACGGTCAAACTGCACAGCTCCAAATGATAACAAATTTGGAACATTCATCGAAAACCCAAGATGACGGAGCTGATTCGAAGAAAATTTTACGCCGGAAGGTCATCTTCGTCATTTTTAATTGTATGTAACTGGGACGCATGTGGTGTAAGAGCGGCATTTTCTAAGAGTGGCATTCGAGCAAAGTTTGACTGACATCTCTGCTGTAGGGCTTGACCAGCACGCGCAAAACCAGGTGGTAGGCGCACGGGTTGTGCGGTGTAGCTTTATATACGTTTATGAAAATTTTGTTGCCAAATATTACGTGTCACTGTTGGCATATTGCAGTGAAAGCAAATCGCGTGTTTCGACATGTAATTGAGGTAAGTATGAAGACCTCTTGAATGTTACCCACTAAAATATAATTGAAACTCGGTTGTGATAGTTCTGTTGAATATATATGTATATATCGAGTCGCTATTGACGCAGTAATGAAAGCACATTGTACTTTCGTTTAGACATCATTGATATAATAACGCGAAACACTGGCCAGCGGTATAGGGGTACTTAAGCTACCTATAAAGCACACAGACGGGTGCAAACTGGCAACTGTTTGGATTCAGATCGATGGAAGACTCGTTTGAGGTGTGACTGGCCTTCTCTAGGACTGTTCTTTGTTTTCTTTCACTTGTCAAAAAAAAAAACAAAAAAAAAAACAAAAAAAAAACCACCTCAACAATCAAGTAAATAAAAAGTCAAACATTTCGTTATCTATCTTTAATTGTACAAAAAATTGCCGCTTTTCTTGGTCTTGTTCCTTTCCATCTGGGAAATACTCGTAAAGACTGCGCTTCGACGAACTGGCACTTGCGAGCCGAGATCCGTCGTCACCAGCCACCGCGTTGTGGCGTCCGCTGTCGTTGGTAGAAGCCAAAAATGACTCTACAGTTGCTTCTTCCACGACCGGGGATGAACTGCCGCGCATTGGTCGCCGTCGGGTTCGTGGAAGTGGACGAAGTAGGTCCTCATGTAGCACTCGAAATCCCGGGCGCTGGTCCAGGAAGGCAGTCAGCGTTCCGCAGGCTTCGAGAGTCAACCGATACTTCTCGCTCCTGCCTCACGATACGCAGCACACCGGACTTGGCCATTGACTCTGGCTGTACTACAACAGCGTGTCAGGTGCTTTCTTTTTTTGCCGCATTACTTCCTTCAAACGCCTTGAACTGCACTGATGTCGCGTCTGTGACAACCCTGCAAAGCTTATACGGCGACAGCGTTTTCCAAACTATACCTGCCGAGCACATGCTTTCGAAAGCAGGCGAACGCGTAACCGGACCCAAAATCGGCGACTTCCGGATTGTAGCGCCACCTCTGGGCGAACGGGTGAACTATAAATGTGCGGCGCTACCTCCACTTTAACGCCATCGTGAGGATGTTGGTCCGTTTACAGGTGGCGTGTACGTTCGCTTGCTCTACCGCTTCAGTCAACCGTATACTTTCAAACATGGTTTCTCTATACTCTCATCAAGGAGGATTTAAAAAATAAGCATTTTTTTTTTATCCTCCTTGACTCTTACACGATTGTGGCGCAGCTGCGAACGAGAGGCAGCCCAATGCGCGCCAAAGTCCGAACTGGCACTCAAGGCCGCTCGGTGAGATTTCCTTTATTTCAGGGCCGAGGTCGACCCTTCGGGCGGATATGCGTGGCGCCTCGCTGCATCACACACGGTCGGCGCAGATTCTGACGAGAGCATATATCGTTTTCCACAAAGCAATAGACCTCTCCCTGTTTGCAAATAGCGTGACGTCACTGCGGGGGCCCCTCCCATCTACCGCACCTCCGAAGCGGGCGCTGACTGGCAAAAATACGTTCGTCCGACCTGTTACAATATACAGTAAATACAATATACAGTAAATTAAAGAGAGGGACACATAAGCTACCTATAAAGCACACAGACCGGTGCAAACTGCCGACTGTTTGGATTTAGATTGTTGAAAGATCCGATTGAGGGGAGGGGGGGGGGGTGCAACCAGCTTCCTTCTGGATTGTTGCGTTCTTTCACTTCTCCAAGCAAAACAAACCGGCAAGCAAAAACACAAACGTTTCGTTATCTATATTTATTTGTACGAAAAATTGCCGTTTTTCCTGGTCTTTTTCTACTCCAAGCGAGAAACACTCGTAATAATTGCGGTTCGACGAACTGGCACTTGCGCGCCAACATCCGTCGTCACCAGCCACCGCTTTCCGGCGTCCGCTGTCGTTGGTAGAAGCCACGCATGACGCGGCAGTGGCTTCTTCCACGACCAGGGATGAACTGTCGCGCAATAGGCGTCGTTGGGTTCCTGGTAGCAGACGAAGAAGGTCCTCACGCAGCCCTCAAAATCCTTGGGGCTGGTCCAGGAAGGCAGTCGCCTTGCCGCCGGCTTCGAGAGTCAACCGACACTTCTCGCACCTTCCCCACGGTACGCAGCACACCGGACTTGGCCATTGACTCTGGCTTTTCATCCGCGATCATTTCTAGCTCGCCAATGAAAGCAGTTACATTCTCAACCACTTCGAACGCGCTTGCTTCGCGTTCCTTCCTGTCCGAAGACTTAGAGCTGTCCGATGGTGACCACCGAGCTTCCAAGGCGTCGCTCGGCGACGTGACTGAACTTGCTAGCTCACCTTGCCAGCAACGCGTGGAACCGGACGCTTCTATTGCGTCTCCTGGAACATCGGGCCGACGCTCGTCTTCGTCAGGTTTGTTCTGCATCGTGAGACGGGCGAAGAGTTCTGGAAGGTTCGCTTGCGTGTTGGATGGAGGAGAGCTGCTGCTGGGACCGCTGCTTGTCGAACCGAGCGACAGCTTCGGCTCGAACTTCCAGCCTCTGTCGCGCTGACGCTTGTCTTCGTCAGGTTTCTGCTGCATATTGAGAAGGGCGAAGAGTTCTGGAAGGTTCGCTTGCGTGTTGGATGGAGGAGAGCTGCTGCTGGGACCGCTGCTTGTCGAACCGAGCGACAGCTTCGGCTCGAACTTCCAGCCTCTGTCGCGCTGACGCTTGTCTTCGTCAGGTTTCTGCTGCATATTGAGAAGGGCGAAGAGTTCTGGAAGGTTCGCTTGCGTGTTGGATGGAGGAGAGCTGCTGCTGGGACCGCTGCTTGTCGAACCGAGCGACAGCTTCGGCTCGAACTTCCAGCCTCTGTCGCGCTGACGCTTGTCTTCGTCAGGTTTCTGCTGCATATTGAGAAGGGCGAAGAGTTCTGGAAGGTTCGCTTGCGTGTTGGATGGAGGAGAGCTGCTGCTGGGACCGCTGCTTGTCGAACCGAGCGACAGCTTCGGCTCGAACTTCCAGCCTCTGTCGCGCTGACGCTTGTCTTCGTCAGGTTTCTGCTGCATATTGAGAAGGGCGAAGAGTTCTGGAAGGTTCGCTTGCGTGTTGGATGGAGGAGAGCTGCTGCTGGGACCGCTGCTTGTCGAACCGAGCGACAGCTTCGGCTCGAACTTCCAGCCTCTGTCGCGCTGACGCTTGTCTTCGTCAGGTTTCTGCTGCATATTGAGAAGGGCGAAGAGTTCTGGAAGGTTCGCTTGCGTGTTGGATGGAGGAGAGCTGCTGCTGGGACCGCTGCTTGTCGAACCGAGCGACAGCTTCGGCTCGAACTTCCAGCCTCTGTCGCGCTGACGCTTGTCTTCGTCAGGTTTCTGCTGCATATTGAGAAGGGCGAAGAGTTCTGGAAGGTTCGCTTGCGTGTTGGATGGAGGAGAGCTGCTGCTGGGACCGCTGCTTGTCGAACCGAGCGACAGCTTCGGCTCGAACTTCCAGCCTCTGTCGCGCTGACGCTTGTCTTCGTCAGGTTTCTGCTGCATATTGAGAAGGGCGAAGAGTTCTGGAAGGTTCGCTTGTGTGTTGGATTGAGAGCTGCTGCTGGGACCGCTGCTTGTCGAACCGAGCGACAGCTTCGGCTCGAACTTCCAGCCTCTGTCGCGCTGACGCTTGTCTTCGTCAGGTTTCTGCTGCATATTGAGAAGGGCGAAGAGTTCTGGAAGGTTCGCTTGCGTGTTGGATTGAGAGCTGCTGCTGGGACCGCTGCTTGTCGAACCGAACGACAGCTTCGGCTCGAACTTCCAGCCTCTGTCGCGCTTTGGAGCAGCGACGGTTGACATCTTTCGAAGCCGCAGAGGCACCAGGCTCGGATGGAATAGGCGAAGCTCCGGGAACGCTGGTTTTGGCAGCCAGATTCCGATGGCAGACGTGGAACGTATTCGACGTGAGCAGAACGTGCAGCTCGCGCCCGGAACGCGCATCCGAAGATCCAGCCAGCGAGTAAGGCGAAGCCGCATGGGTTCTGGTGATGGTGATGGTGATGCGAATGTAAAACATGGTACATAACCACAATGGGGGATGGGCCAAAAAGCGAACTCAAAGAGGTAAGACTGCGAATTAGAAGAGTGTTGCGTAATTGAGAAGACCAGATAAAATGGGCGGTTAAATTTCAAAGAGAAAAAGAAAGATTCATTGCACGATATAAAATAGAAGGAATTGAGAAAAACTATAACAGGCATAGTAAGGAAAGTATGGATTTGCATGGTAAAGGTTTCTTTTGCGCGAATGAAATCACTCAATGCGTCAAACACGTCTGATTGACTAAAACGTAGAAAACGTAGTGGTTCCGAACGAAAGTACCATTCTACCAGTTAAAACAAATATGACATAGCAGCTCTTCGAGAAGTCTTTTTCTTTCTAATAAAAACCGGCGACAGATTAAGAAATAAGGATCAATAGATCAGATAGAATCGCTAAAATTCATAAAGATTTAGATATATTTATGCTGTTAAAGAGAAGGCGGAATCTACGGGGTAACGTTGGTAGGCGCGCTTCCTCGTATGCAACATCGTTCGCTAAAAACCTAGGGATGTCAGACAGATAGCGTCACGCTCTAAAAGGATTAGAGGCTTGGTTTTATAAGCAGGGCTGCCGGAAAAAGACACCTACCCAAATTACAATATTGGATCCGCATAAAGTTTATGTGTTATTAGTAGAGTGTCCTTGCGTAACTCATATCGTCGATTGCAGAGACTGCGAAGCAATCTTACACACACACACACACACACACACACACACACACACACACACACACACACACACACACACACACACACACACACACACATACATATATATATATATATATATATATATATATATATATATATATATAACATGCTTAACGTGTAGACTCCACTAGAGCTTCCTATATAATATATGGCGCCAGAATATCTAGGGCATTCAAACACTGGAGTCGGTGCCTTATTGTACTATATTGAAATGAAAACCGGATGTGTTTATGGAAATTTTAAGATTGCACATTTAGCGACGTTTAATGACGAAGAAGTAGTCCGGAGCCCTACTTGAAGCATGTCTATATGTGCAAGTTCTGGTAAAGAGTGAATGCCGTGACAGACGCAACAAATACAATGTTATCTGCATAAAGATACAACTTTACGTCCTTGCAAATTGGAATACAATTCGTTAGCATATTCAATAAGATGGGAGATGCAATAGCGCCTTGGGGAACACCGCGAGTTTTAACGAGGAGAGTCCATCTCTTAAGCAATACAATTATCTTGCTCTTAAAATTTCAGCCATCCACCCATTTATATATTTTGAGAAAATTGTAACTGTAAACTTTTCAATAAAATAGAAGATTCAACTCCGGCTGTCACATGAAGTGTCAGTATAAGCAGCATATTGTTTTCTTTGTCGAGCGAGTTGAATGCGGCCTTCTAGCTTAGCATGCGCACACCTAATCGAGTATTGTGGTCTGAAGCCAACTTGGCTTGAGCTTAATATAATGTAACACATCCAGATAGTAATTCTATAATGTAGGACCCTTTCTATGAGCTTGACCATATTAGATATAGCAGAAATCGGTCAGATGTTTTCTATGTTTTGACCATACCCTTTTACAGCGGAGCTGTTAGAACCTCGCTATAATGTTGATTCCGTCGTCCGCAGCTTCGCCGAGCTGGGGGAGAGAGAGAGCTGGGAGAGAGTGAAAGCAGAGTATAAAAAAAGTTGTCGCAGTTTCACCTGAAATTGCCTCCTGGACGAGACCCTCGGAGACCACCTCCTGGTGTACGTCGACGGTTCGGTGGTACCGGACACCGGCTCTGCCACGGCGGCCTGCACGGCTCCAGCCCTGCAGAAGAGCAGGCAGTGTCGACTGCCCAGACACGCCAGCTCGACTGCAGCGGAGGTGGCAGGCCTCCACCTGGCCGTCGACCTACTCTCCGAGGAGCTTCCTGGGGTACCAGCGGCCATCCTCTGCGACTCCAAGGCAGCCCTCCTCTGCCTGCAGAGGCCAGAAAGCGCCAGCCTTGGAGTCGCACTGCTGTCTACCCGGCTGACAGCGCTGCAGGACGCAGGCCACCCGGTGTCCCTGCACTGGATCCCCGCCCACGTAGGGATCCCGGGCAACGAGGCAGCCGACACCCTGGCGAAGGACGCCCACCACACCACTGTGCCCCTCAGTCGGGCCGTGACGGAGGGCGACTTCACTGGACTGAGGCTGCGGCGACACCTGGCGACCCACCACCCAGACAAACGGGTGGCACTGGGATGCCCCCCACGACCACTCCCCCAGCGAGGCCTGGCTCGCAGGGAGACCTCGCTCCTTCTCCGGCTCCGCATCGGCTGCAGCTGGACGGCAGCACGCAGCTACCGACTGAGACGAGCGACGTCCCCGGCCTGCAGCTCCTGCGGGGAGCCGGAGACGATCGAACATCTCCTGCTGGCCTGCCCGGCGTACCTCCAGCAGCGGGGCCCACTCCTGCAGGAGTTCCGCCGCCTGGGCCTCCCCTCTGGCAAGGAGGAAGATCTCCTCTTCCCCGGCCGACACCACCTTTCTGCACTTCGAGGCGTCGTGGAGTTCCTTGACTCGTCAGGGCTCTCCGCACGCCTCTAAGGGCATTTCTACAAGCGGGAAGGCCTCACGGCCTCCCACCCCACCCCGGGCCTGACCGGCCTGGCACAACACCCCTGCAGACTCTGCAGCACACCAAGGCCTTCCATCTCGGCCTGATACGTGCCGCCTATGCCTGCCGGTTTTGCTTCGCCCAGCCATGGCGACTCCACTCTATCCCTTCTTTCGCTCCCACTTACCCCTCCCCGTTGGCGCTGAGCCGTGCTCCCTCAAGGGCTGCAGAAGATAGCGTCAACCTTTCCCTTTCCCTCAAGAACCACTTATCATCATCACCTGAAAGGTGAAGCATCAATTGCGATAGCAAATTTGGAGAGAGCTATACGGAGTAATGATATTAGCTTTATCAGCTGTATAAACTTGGACATGCAGCAGCACCGGCAACACGCAGAACTGTTGTCGACGCCGTCGGCGTTTTGCCCGCGTTCGCTCAAAATGCGTGCGGCGTTGGTGACTGTTGCCGGAGCCTCTGATATAAATAGGCACTTGGTGCCGCAGCTAAACGTCGCCTCCCTTCTCTCCCCCTCCCCCCCACGGCCTTTCGTGCGTCGGAAGAAGGCACGTTTGCTCTACATATATGGTGATTGTAGAGGAGGAAGGAGACGCCTACTTCTGCAGCCCTTAAGGGAGCACAGAGCAGAACGCGCGTTTGTTCTCCGCCGTGCGTTCACTCGATCCCGTGAAAGCGCGCGTCCCTCGCGCCCTTTCACTCGCACATACAGCGTTCGGCGCGCGGCGACGATTTCATCTCCATTGACGTCATACGGAACCTCACGGCGACGGCGACGGCGACGCCGACGGCAGAAATCTGCTTTTGAGTGTCCATATAATTGCTATCGCAATAAAATAGCATCGGGCAGCATAACGCATGCGAGGTGGAAAGGTGGAGTGAGGCAGGTGGGACGCGTACAACTGCTGCCGACGCCTACCGCGTTTCCCCGCGTTCGCGCCGAACGCGCCCGGTGTCCGTGACTGCAGCCGATGCCTCTGGCGGCGGCTCGGCAGGTTTCGACCAGGAACTGGACAATCGTCGTTTCCGAAAGACTGCAGCGAGAGCTAGGCAATCTGAAACCAAGCGTCGCAGAAGAGAACATACGGAGTTTAGATGGAGGGAAGCCGAGAGTTCGCGTAGGTGAAGAACTTAGGATCTGGAGGCTCGTGAACGTGGCATAAGTGTGTGGTTTGCCGCGGCTTTACTATGCTTTCCCCAGCTCCACTGGCCTCTGGTGTTTGCAGAAGCAGAGCCACGCATAATTTTTGTAGGTATCGGAATCATTTTGGCAATTTTTCAGTCATAAGGATTTCAAGCATTGTTTAGGAAATAGGCGATAGCGTTTGGAAGGTGATAATGAGATAACTTGAATACTATAAGGTTTATAATAGTTACTGTAGTTCCACCAGAACCAGGAGCTGGCGAAGGCAAAAATCGAACTACATGCGCATGTTCTATCAGTGTTACTTTTGTATAAAGTCTGGCGCAAGATTCGGTATGCGTGTGTGTAATAACCGTGCGTGTGGCTTAAGAGCACCATTTTCATAGTGTGTTTGGCGTTACCGCAAAGCCAGACTGTAATCTGTGCTGTAGAACTTGGCCATTACGTGGAATACCAGCTTGTAGGGCATACGGGTTCTGCGGTGTGGCTGAAATGTTCCCTTTATACGAAAGCTTTATTGGGAAAATATCGAACTATCATTAATCAACGTTGATATATTACATTGGAAACACGTTATCAGTCTTTTTAGATATCGTTGAAGGAAGTGATCAGACCTTTTTAATGTTGTGCACTGAAATAGCAGGTGAAAATTTTGAAGCTTTACGGAGTTTTTGAAAATCGCCTGTGGCAGATAGCATATATAGTCTTGTCCTTGAGCTTTATTATTCAAAGAGGTGGACTTTACGATTACGAGAAATGGAAACATATATTCAACTAATTAACGGACATGCACTAATTAACTTTATTAGTTTACTTCACTAATTGCAATTTATGATTGTAGCCGGCGAGCTAGGAAGATGTATACATTTGAAATGAATTTCCAGAAGGACACCAGTTTCGAAATATTCTTTCCCAAAATTGTGGCAAAAATTAACACAAAATACATGGGTGTTCCAGTTGCATTTTTGCTTCAATGCGTAAAAGAGCGCTTGGTTAAAGAAAGGTATGTGGAACAACAGTGCTTCTTTATAGCGAGTTTGATCCAATCTCCAACTGGTGTCGTTCTGGAAATTCATTCCAATTGGATACGCCTTGCAATCTCACCGGCTACAAATCGTAAATTGCAATATGTGCCGTAAATTAATTAAAAAAGGTAGTTCATGATTTTTTTTAAATTTAGCTAAAAAAAAACGCTCCATCCCTCCCCTGCGCAAGTGGATGTCCGGCGAAGCTGTTGAAAAGCACCACTACAACTGCCATGGAATGCTTTATTGATTGATGGCTCTAGACTAGTGCTATTGCTATTGCTATGTACTAGTGCTATTTTAGAGTGTTGGTAGGAATCGGAGTAATGGTAATGTTGACAGCAAGCCGCCGCCTGTAGCGGTGCTGGAATAACATTGAAATCAGTTGCTAGGCTGGTTATTTTATACACGAAAGGCTAGGAACTCCACTTCCCACGTCGCAAGCTGCCGTCGCCACGGCAGCTTGCGCAACGGTAATCTTTACCCGGAAACGTGTGCGGGGAGCGCTGCGTGCTTCGCATTGCTGTCACGAGCGCCTTATCATCAATTATGCGGTTCAGATGCTTGTTTTAAGCTTGCTCTTTATGCAACATACAGAACATACTGTTCTGTATGTTGCATGCGTGATTCTAAAGAATGTATGCACTGTTCGCTTCACTTAGCTGAATGTGCTTCTAGCCTCTGCCTTACTGGGCTATGAGCCACTGCATTTTACAGCGAAGCTCTTAAGGGCTCAGTCTCCGACGGTCGGAGACTGAGCCCTTAGCAGGGTTCAGAAAAAATACTCTCATTGGCTCGAGCATTTTTTGTTTCGCACTTTTACTATCTCCATCGGAGAAGATTTAACATAAAAGGCATGCGCTGCCGGTGTTTTGTTTCATGACATTTGTTTATGGGCTGTCATTCTCAAAATTCTGAGGAGCTGTATAAACTTGGACATGTAGCAGCACCAGCAACGCGCACAACTGTTGTCGACGGCGGCGGCGTTTTGCCCGCGTTCGCACCGAACGCGCGCGGCGTTGGTGACGTGTTTATGAACAACGTGCCAATCTTTGCCGTACACCCTATGGCGGTGTACCGTAGCGACCATAAGGCCATGGTCCCTATGGTCACTAAATAAATGAAAACCATCGGATCATATATATTTCTAATTCTTTAATAGTTCAAATAACCAATTACACCATCAAATCTTAATAGTCATAATTGTATATACATAATTCCAACCATAGTACAGCTTCGCTGGTCTTCCATCTCTACCCCAGTGTAAGGGCTGACAGACACAGACAATGAACTTTTATTGAGGTCCTGAGGGACTAGCCGGTGGAGACCCGCTGGGGCCCCCGGCTCGCCGCTGGCTGCTCCCATGTCGGAATCGGGAAGCCAAGCCTCTCCGCTCTTTCACGGGCCCTCTGGACGGCCATGGACTGGAACTTGAGTTCCGTACTTGAGTTTTCACAAACTGCTGTAGCGCGGCCTTTCGCCTCTGGAAGCTGGCGCAGTTCCATTGCCACACAAATAATCTGTCTGTGTTGTCCGCCATTTTGACTTTATTAATTTAGAATCCCCTTGAGCGCTGTGCACTTGCCCAACGCTTCGGAATTCTGCTGTGTTTTCTTAACCTTACCGACCACCTTCAGTCTGGTTACGTCAGCTACTTTAGCCTCCATTATCCCCATTCTGCGGTTGAGGGTAGCAATGGCCTCAGACTGTTTCTTGATGGTCTCGGATTGTTGCTCGATAGCTCCGGACTGTGTTCTAATCGCCTCCGCTAATCGATCGAGGACTTCCGCAAGCGATTCTTTCGCGGTGGTCGCGGCGGGGGTGGAAGCGGACGCGGGCGCCTCCTCCATCAGCTCCGCCGCAGCTTCAGTCGACTCGGGAGGGGGCGCTTTACGCTTTGCCTGACCTAGCACTGGTTTTAGTGCGGGTGCGGGCGACGTGCTGCCATGACCGTTCTGAGCTCTCCGAATCAATTCGAGGTCTTCCCTCAACTTACGCATTTCCGCCTTGAGCTGCGCGTTTTCCTGCTTTAAAGCCTCAAGACGCGGATCCTCCGTCTGCTCTGGCAGTGTACCATGCGTTACCTTCTTTCCAGTAGTCGTCGCCGTGACCTTGTCCACCCAGGTAGGCCCCTTCTGGATGCGAACACTGGAGCGCGAGCGCCCCCTGGAACTGGAGCGCTCTCTGCTGACGGGGTGCCCCCTGGATCGGGAGCGCACTCTGCTGCAGGAGCGCTCCCTGGATCGGGAGCGCCCTCTCGTTGCCGACCGGCCCCGGGAATGGGACACGCTTGCCACGCTGGCATCACGTGATGCTGCAGCTACTTGCGCCTCCCGGGCGCGCCGCCGGCGCCGCCGCCTCCGACGCACGATGTACGGCACCTGGAAGCGCTGGCTGCATCTGCGGTCCGCCGTCGGGTGTGCGCCTCCGCAGATGGCGCACTTTGGGTCACACTGATGATCTTCTGGTGGGGAAACCATGTCGCAACCGCGGCATTTCCTTTTGTCCTCGCCGTTAGGGCAGACGTCTGCTCTATGGCCGAGCTCTCCACACGTGTAGCAAACGTCTAAGGGCTGACAGTTTTTTTTTTTTCGCTTATCAGGGTGTGAGCCATTGATGATGATAGTTTTCACTCGACGGACGCGAAATACATCCCGGGATCTTAGCCATAGACAGCTTCACTGTAATGTGTTTCGATTTCTGATGCATGTCCGCCTCTCTGAATAATCCAGTTGAAGGACTAGAAATAATTTATCTTCAGCAGGCGATCTTTAAAAAAACCTTCAGTAAAACTTACAAATGATCACTCCGTGTAATTGAAAGGCCACCATATTAGATACGCTGAATATGTTTTGAGACAGTATTGAGACTGCATGCATTGAAAGCATATTGTGCAGTTCTTTAAGATGCCTTTCAGATCTTGTAAAAATCGGCCTCTGTATTTGGTAAGCTTATAGTGCTAATTAATCGGTGTTGATTTACGTACTGATGAGTGATTTGGGTTAAATACGTACTAGAACTTGATAATTGAACGGCAAAAAAGACAAATTAAAATTGGTGTATAAGCCACCAATGAAACGCGCACAAAATGACAATAGTTTTGACTGAGGATCGATCGTATAGGTTCGATTGAGGTGCAGATGACCTTCTTTTGTAGTGTTCTTTCTGTTCTTTCACTGGTCGAAGCAAATAGAAAAAAAAATGCCAATGCTGATATCGCTTTATATATATTTATTTGTACGAAAAATCGCCATTCTTCTTTCTATTCTTCCTTTTCATCCACGGCACACCCGGAGTAATTGCTGCTCGATCAACTGGAATGCACGCGCTGAGGTCCTCCGTCACTGCAGGCAGCGCGCACTGGCGTATGACAAGTGTGGCGCTGTGGGACATCCGTCTATGACCATGGGTAAGCCGCCGTAATTCTCTTTATCGCGAAGTTCCCGATAGTAACCAAGTATAGCGGAGGTCATCCCGCGCCGCACTCGAAATCCTGGGTGCCTGTCCAGGAAGGCAGTCAACGGGCCTTATGCTTCGAAAGTCAAGCCGAGCTTTCTGGCCCCTGCCTCAGGATGTGCAAGACGCAGCTCTGTCCTTGGCTCGGGCTTTTCATCCACGATCACTTCTGCCTCTTCAATGATGTTGGCTTCAAGCTCGACATCTATGGATGCGCTTTCTTCGCGTTCCTTCCAGTCCCAAGACTTTGTATTGTCCGACGAGGACGGAGCTTCCCAGGCGTCGCTCGGCGTCGTCCCTGGAGTCGACAGAAGCTCACCTTGCAAGCAGCGATGGAAAACGGGTGCCTTGGTGTCGTTTCCAGGAACGTCGCACCGACGCTCGTCTTCGTCAGGTTTCTGCTGCATCTTGAGGAGGGCGAAGAGTTCTGGAAGGTTCGCTTGCGTGTTGGATGGAGAGCTGCTGGTGGGACCGCTGCTTGTCGAACCGAACGACGGCTTCGGCTCGAACTTCCAGCCTCTGTCGCGCTTCGATGCAGCGACGGTTGACATCTTTCGAAGCCGCAGGTGCGCCAGACTCGGGTGGAATGGGCGAAGCTCCGGGATCGATGGTTTTGGCAGCCAGATTCCGACGCGGCAGACGTGGAACGAATTCAGCGCGAGCAGTACGTGCAGCTCGTGCCCGGAACGTGCACCCAAAGATCGAGCCAGCGAGTAAGGCGAAGCCGCATCCGGGCCTGCGGAGCGCGCACTCGTAACCCGATGATGAGGATGATGTTGATGATGCGCCTTTAAAACGTGACACGTAGCCACAACGGGGGGTGGGGGGAAGGAACCGGGTGGTTTGTACGCGCAGGTAATAATTTCAAAAAAAAAAAAAACTCGGAAAGGTAAACCTACGAATTAGAAGCGTATTGTGCAATTGAGGAGTGAGACCAGATGAAATTGGCGGTTCACTTTAAAAGAGAAGGAGAAAGAATATATCCATTGCACGATATAATATAGAAAGGATTGAGAAAAATTATAATAGGCATTGACAGGAAAGTATGAATTAGCTAGGTAAATGTTTCGTTTGCTTGAATGAAATCATTCTATCCGTGAAACTCGTCCCTGTGACTCAAACCTTGAGGTTCCGAACGACTGTAATATTCTAGCACTAAAATTCAAACCAAGTTTACAAAGCTGCGCTTCGAGAAGTCTTTTAGGGGCGAAGCTCCTTAGGGTGTGGGTCTGTCCTTCCTCCGTATGTAGCCACCTGTAGTTTTATGAAGTGTTCACTAGATGGCGTAAGTCCGTAGCTCTGGTTGGCATGGAGACCGCTATGTATGTATGGGTATGTATGTATACGCATATATACATATATATGTATATGTATAGTATAACCGGAAGCCGACTTCCGCTTTTGTGTCCACTTCCGGTTCCGGAGAACGCTTCCGGTGTTTTTCTCTCTCGTCCGTAGCTAGGTGCGCTGCGGTGCACAAGGGCGTTCGTTCCCGACGCGCGCTCTCTTTCTCGTCCGTAGCTAGGGGCGCTGCATTGCACAAGGGCGTTCGTTCCCGACGCGCGCTCTCTTTCTCTCTCGTCCGTAGCTGTGGTTTACCCGAATGATCCCCCGGTGCTTCGCCCACTCATCATCATTCACTTCGTGGATATGCTGTGATTTTTTGTTTTAGATGCGAAGCAGCTTATGGTTGGGGCTATGTCACTCCCTCCCTCCATCCATCCATCCGCCGTGCGGCGTCCACACCCCTACCGCGCATGCGCATCCTCCTCCCCCTCCTCTCCTTGTCGCATCTCCTCTCCTCTCCGACGCTCCTCTCCTCTCCGGATTGCGCAACGAATGGCAACACCTGCGGCTCCGCGCGCGATAATGCGAAGCAGCTTAAGTTAGAGCATAGCCTCCTCTATAGAGGAGGCTATGGTTAGAGGCGCGGCGGTAGGTGCCCCAGAGGCTTGGAAGACATCATTGGTAACCTTTATCCCGAAGGCGGGGAAATCGGTAAACATATACAACCTCCGGCCCATTTCCCTCACTTCATGTGTAGGGAAACTCGTGGAAACGATGGTCCGTGACCGCCTCTCGGAATATCTCGAGAGCAAGAACACTTTCGCAGACACCATGTTCGGTTTCCGACCTCAAAAGTCGGCACAAGACATCCTTTTACAGCTTCATCACGAGATCCTCGAACCCACCGAACACCCACATAACGACAAGATAGTCCTGGCACTCGATCTCAAGGGTGCCTTTGATAATGTTAAGCACGCCGTCATACTAAAGCATCTTAGCGAGACCAACTGCGGCGCTCGTACGTTCAACTATATCAAACATTTCTTAACGGACCGCTTGGCCTTTATACGCCTACAAGAGACCGAGTACGGCCCGTTTGAGATGGGAACACGGGGCACACCACAAGGCGCTGTGTTGTCCCCGCTTCTCTTTAACATTGCCATGACACACCTCCCGGCACAGTTGGCGGGCGTCAATGGTGTTCAGCATGCGCTGTACGCCGACGACATCACCATCTGGGCCACTACGGGAAACATAGGAGTGATGGAGGAATGCCTGCAAGCATCGGCGAGCATAGTAGACCACTATGCTACGTACTGCGGCCTCGAATGCTCCCCGTCCAAGTCTCAATTTGTGCATATTCGACCTTCCCCGAAATGCAAAATCTCAGTTCAGCTTTCTCTCGCCAGTGGCCCCATCCGAGAAGTGGAGGAGATTCGAATACTCGGTCTCTTCATTAATCAACATCGCAAGGCAGACAGAACTCTTGCCAAACTCCGCAAGGTCGGCGACCAGGTGGGCCGGATGGTTCGCCGCGTTTCCAACAAGCGAGGAGGGTTGCGAAGTAAGGATGCGGTGCGGCTCGCACATGCCTTCGCTCAAGGGCTGCAGAAGATAGCGCCAACCTTTCCCTTTCCCTCAAGAACCACTTACCACCACCACCACCTTCGTGACTAGTAGAGTACTGTACTCGACTCCATACCTACGCTTACGGAAACATGACGAAGATTGCTTGGAGGTTGTACTCCGCAAAATGCTCAAGAGAGCCCTCGACCTCCCGATCTCCACTTCCAACGCGCGTCTTCTCGCGTTGGGGGTGGTGAACACCTATCGGGAACTTCGCGAGGCGCATCTTGTTAACCAATACACGCGTCTCGCCCAGACCGTGTCCGGTCGCCGCCTCTTGGACCGGTTACATATAAAACATGACCACCATACGATGGAAAGGGTTCGAGTGCCCGAACTGTGGAGACGCGCCCTCTACGTTCGACCCCTTCCAACTAAGATGAACAAGGAGGACCATAATGGCCGGCGCCAGGCGCGGGCGGATGCCCTGCGCCGCCACTATGGCTCTAAGAAACACGTATTCTACGTCGATATTGCAGGCCCAAACCACACCAGGGGGGGATGGTACATGGCTGCAATCATACACGAGGAAAGACAAGTGGACGGCCTCTCGTTCAAAGCACCCAGCTCAACGCACGCGGAGGAGGTGGCGATCGCCCTCGCAGCCTCCCATCCCGACTCTAAATTCATCCTCACAGACTCCCGCGGAGCCTCTCGTAACTTTCAATTCGGATGGATCACTCTTCTCGCTGACAAAATTCTTCGCCGCAGTATTCGCGACTGCGACCCAACTCATCGCTCAATCATATGGGTCCCCGGCCACCAAGGCATGCCAGGTAACGAAGCCGCCCATGAGGCAGCCCGCGCACTCACTTACCGGGCACCAGGCATCACTTGGGAGGACCTTGACCCAGATCACAGCCCTCTTCTTTCTTTTAAAGATATTACTGAGCACTATCGTGCCGAACACCGGCGTTACCCGGTTCCTATGAAGGGGCTGGGTAAAGCTGGCGAACGAACTCTCCTTAGGCTCTTTACAAACACTCTGCTGTGCCCGGCGGTTCTCAAGCACTTTAATCCTTCTTTTGACGGCCGCTGCTCATTCTGTGGGGAGGTGGCCGACACCTTCCACATGGTTTGGGCATGCCGGCAAAATCCTTCTCTCCCCCCCATCACCCCTTCCCCTACCCGAGAGGACTGGGAGACGGCCCTGCTCGGCTGCCAGGAACTATCGGTCCAACAAGCCCTAGTTCGGCGGACCTGGGCAGCGGTCAAGACCAACGGGGTCCCGGAATGAGGGACTCCGCCCAGTATTGCAAGGGGCACGACCCACTAGAGGCCTCTCCCCCAGCACCTCTCTGTATAGATAGACCAATAAATGCTTTTCACCACCACCACCACCCCAGAGGCACCGGCAACAGTCACCAACGCCGCGCGCGTTCGGTGCGGACGCGGGCAAAACGCTGACGGCGTCGACAACAGTTCTGCGCGTTGCTGGTGCTGCTGCATGTCCAAGTTTATACAGCTGATAAAACTACCTTGAGTCGACCCCATGGCTGCTTCGCATACTACTCAGGGTTCCCCTACGGGAAGATGGTGTAATTTTCTCTCTCGTTCCCGACGCGCTCTCTCTTTATCTCTCGTCCGTAGCTGTGGTTTACCCGAATTATCCCCCGGTGCTTCGCCCACTCATCATCATTCACTTCGTGGATATGCTGTGATTTTTTGACATGCTGTTCCGTATGTTGTATGCGTGATCCCCAAAAAATGTATGCAGTGTTCTCTTCACTTTGCTGAGTGCTTGTAGCCTCTGCGATGCGGAGGTATGAGCGACCGCATCTTTCAAACTAAGATTGTATTGCCTCACAAGGGGTGGTGGTGTCACGCTAAAAAAGTGTATCGAAAACCTGTCGAAAACTCGCGTCTCGTTCACTTGGTATATGCCAAAATTGGCATGGAAGGGGTCGAATGTATGACTAACATGAATGTCAGGTCAAGACATCAATAACATCATATGCTGCTCAGTTACTTCACGATTAACGATAATAAAATCTCGTACGTGTGGTGCATACCCGCATTTCGTATGCGGGAATGAGCCTGGGACAAGAAAGAAAGAATGAAAGAAGGAAGAAAAGAAAGAAAGGAATCCGACTAATCAGGATTGTTTGGTGTGTCGGGGGGAGGGAAAGGGAAGGAAAAGGGCTGGCGCGCGCTCCGCCGGGTTTCCCTCGCCTCAGATCAGTTTCGGTGACTCCATCCGAATGCCACGCGTGGTGCGTTCCACCGAGGAGCAGGCTGCGTTTGAGCAATAGCGCCGCGAACTCGCTCGGGAAAGAGCTCGTCGTCGGCGTGCCGATTCTAACGAGAGGGCTTCCAAAGCCCAGGCGAGACGCGGACCCCGATTTGCGGGAGCGCGGTGTTGAGGGCAAACGTCAGCGAAGAGCAAGCTGACCTTAAGTTTAGTGCAAACGAAGCGGTATGCCTGCGACAGCGTCGTCTTGCCACAAGTTTCGCTTACCCCCATGTTGTCGACAGGGAAAGGGCTGGCGATTTTTTTTTTTTTTTTGCTGCTTATGGGGCTATGAGCCATTGATGATTATAGTTTTGGACATGCTGTGCTGTACCTTGTATGCGTGATTCCAAAGAATGTATGCACTGTTCGCTTCACTTTCCTGCGTGATTGTAGCCTGTGCCTTACGGCGCTATGAGCCATTGCATTTCTTGCTTGCTTACGGGGGTATGAGCCATTGATGATGATAGTTTTCCGTCGACGGGCGCGAAAAACATTCCGGGATCCTAGCCATATATTGCTTCGCTGCTATGTGTTTCTATTTCTCATGCATGTCCGCCTCTGAATAATTCAGTTCAAGGACTAGAATTAATTTATCTGCAACAAGCGAATTAAAGAAATGTTCGAGTTTCACCTGAAAGGTTTAGCATCAATTGCGATAGCAAATTAGTAGAGAGCTATACGGAGTAAGGATAGTAGTTTTATCAGCTGTATAAACTTGGACATGCAGCATCACCAGGAACGCGCAGAACCGTTGTCGACGCCGTCGACGTTTTGCCCGCGTTCGCACCGAACGCGCACGGCGTTGGTAACGGTTGCCGGTGCCTGTGGGGTCGGCTTGGAGGTTTTCGACGAGATCAGAACGCGACACTCGTCGAGTAGCGTCGGAAGTCCGCATTCTGCATGATCTGATGAGTGATTTGGGTTAAATACGTACTAGAACCTAATGAATAATTGAACGGCACGAAAAAAAAAAAGACAGATAAAATCTATGTATATATAAGCCACCAATAAAACACACATGCACACGTTCACAAAAATGACAAGTTTTGACTGAGGATCGATCCTATGGTTTCGATTGGGGTGCAAACGACATTCTTTTGTAATGTACGTTTTTGGTGTTGTTCCACTTGTCGAATCAAAACAGAAAAATAACAATTCTGATATCGCTTTATATATATTTATTTGTACGAAAAATTGCCATTGTTCTTTGTATTTTTGCTTTTCATCCTCGGCGCACTAGGAGTAATTGCTGCTCGACGAACTGGCACGCGCACGCCGAGGTCCTCCGCCACTAGACAGCACGCACTGGCGTTCACTTTCGTTTCATAAAAGCAAATATGACGCGGCGGGCCATCCGTCTATGGCCACGGATGTGCCGCCGTAATTCTCGTAACCGCGAGTTACCAGTTGTAGACGAAGTGTAGCGGAAGACATCACGCGCCGCACTCGAAATGCTGGGTGCCTGTCCAGGAAGGCAGTCAGCGAGCCTTGTGCTTCGAAGGTCAAGCCGATCCTTCTGGCACCTGCCCCAGGACGTAACCTATGGGAAACGTAGCTCTGTCCTCGGCTCGGGCTTTTCATCGACGAGCACTTCTGCCTCTCTAATGATGTTGCTTTCATGCTCGACATCTATGGATGCGCTTGCTTCGGGTTCCTTCCTGTGCGAAGGCTTGGTGCTGTCCGACGATGACCGTGTTTCCCAGGCGTCGCTTGGCGTCGTCCCTGGAGTCGACAGAAGCTCACCTTGCAAGCAGCGATGAAAAACGGGTTCCTCTGTTGCGTTTCCAGTAACGTCGCACCGACGCTCGTCTTCGTCAGATTTCTTCTGCATCGTGAGACGGGCGAAGAGTTCTGGAAGGTTTGCTTGCGTGTTGGATGGAGGAGAGCTGCTGCTGGGACCGCTGCTTGTCGAACCGAACGACGGCTTCGGCTCGAACTTCCAGCCTCTGTCGCGCTTCGATGCAGTTGACATCTTTCGAAACGACAGGGGCGCCAGGCTCGGATGGAATGGTCGAAGCTCCGGGAATTGACAGCCAGATTCCGACGTGGCAGACGTGGAACGAATTCAACGCGAGCAGAACGTGCAGCTCGTGCCCGGAACGCGCATCCGAAGATCGAGCCAGCGAGTTATGCGAAGACGCATGGGGGCCTGCGGAATGCGAACTCGTGACCCGATGATGATGATGGTGATGATGAGCCTTTGAAACATGGCACGTAGTCACAATGGGGGATCAGCTAGGAATCGGGTGGTTGTACGCACAGTCAAGTTCAAAAAAAAAAAAAAATCGAAAATGTAAGACTGCCAATTAGAAGAGTGTTGTGTAATTGTTTAGTGAGACCAGATGAAATCGGCGGTTCACGTTAAAAGAGAAAGAGAAAGAAGATTCATCGCACGATATAAAATAGAAGGAATTGAGAAGAATTATAATATGCATAGTCAGGAAAGTAGGAATTAGCATGGTAACTGTTTCGTTTGCAGGAATGAAATCACTCGTTGCCCCAAACACGTCTCTGTGACTAAAACCTAGTGGCTCCGAACGAAAGTAATATTCTAGCATTTAAATGCAAACCTAATTTACAGAGCTGCGACTTAAGAAGGCTTTATCTTTCTAATATAAACCGGCGACAGATTAAGAAATAAGAATCAATGGATTTATTGAATGAATGAAAGTCCTTTACTTAGAAATGGGGAGGCAGAGGTCCTCTGTGGGGCAAATGGGGCATTAATGTCGTCACTCTTCAACTAATTTACTGTTTCAAGAAATAGGCATTCTCATGTAGGAGTATGCACCCGTACTGACCAGTGCTGTGGTGTGTCGGTCCCCCTAAACCACCCTGATCAGGCCGCTCCGGCTGGCATGTGTTGCAAATAATAACTGCGTATTAGGATCCGTGAGCAGTGCATCACGGTAGCTAGTAAACTGTAAAGGCTGTATGGCCATTCTGCCTGTGTCGAACGTGGAACATTGCCAGAGTAAATGGTAAAGGTCTGCACGGCATCGCAGCCCGCGGTGCGTGCACGTCACAGTCGTAATGTCGGGATGTCGCCATTTTGCCACAGAGTATGGTGTGTAGGCTGAGTTTGCAAATACCGTATTTACAAAAAACCCCTGAGCGCGTGAAAGTGAAGACTTGCTCGAGAAGAGGGCAAGCGGGGTAACCTGCTTGAGGCGTTGTTTGCTTGCAGTACGCAGGGACATCCATACATAGTGCATGGTGGTCACCGAGGGAGCCATTTGGCTTAGGTAATACGGGTTCACCCTCAGGGGTGAACCCGTATTACCTAGGGATTCTAGCCATAGACAGCTTCACTGTAATGTGTTTCGATTTCTGATGCATGTCCGCCTCTCGGAATAATGCAGTTCAAGGACAAGAATTAGGTTATCTTCAGCAGGCGGTCTGTAAAAAAAAAAAAAAAAAAAAAAAAAAAAAAAAAAAAAAAAAAAAAAAAAACACCTTCAGTAACACTTACAAATGATCACCCCGTGTAATTGAAAGGCCACCATATTAGATACGTTGAATATGTTTTGAGACAGTATTGAGACTGCATGCATTGAAAGCATATTGTGCAGTTCTTTAAGGTGCCTTTCAGATCTTGTAAATATCGGCCTCTGTAGTTGGTAAGGTTATAGTGCTAATAAGCGGTGTTGATTTACTACTGAAAATTCATTCATGTACCGCAGTTTGCATAATCTGATGAGTGATTTGGGTTTAATACGTACTAGAACTTCGCAATTGAACGGCCAAAACAGACAAACTTAAATAGGCGTATATATAAGCCACCAATGAAAAGCGCACAAAATGACAATAGTTTTGACTGAGGATCGATCGTATCGGTTCGATGGAGGTGCAGATGACCTTCTTTTGTAATGTTCTTTGTGTTCTTTCACTGGTCGAACCAACTAGAAAATAAAATGCCAATGCTGATATCGCTTTATATTTATTTATTTGTACGAAAAATTGCCATTGTTATTTCTATTCTTCCTTTTCATCCACGACACACCCGGAGTAATTGCTGCTCGATCAACTGGAATGCGGGCGCTGAGGTCCTCCGTCACCAGGCAGCGCGCACTGGCGTATGACAAGTGTGACGTGGTCGGACATCCGTCTATGACCATGGATGAGCCGCCGTAATTCTCTTAATCGCGAAGTTCCCGATAGTAACCGAAGTATATAGCGGAGGTCATCCCGCGCCGCACTCGAAATCCTGGGTGCCTGTCCAGGAAGGCAGTCAGCGGGCCTTATGCTTCGAAAGTCAAGCCGAGCTTTCTGGCACCTGCCTCGGGACGTGCAAGACGCAGCTCTGACCTTGGCTCGGGCTTTTCATCCACGATCACTTCTGCCTCTTCAATGATGTTGGCTTCAAGCTCGACATCTATGGATGCGCTTTCTTCGCGTTCCTTCCCGTCCCAAGGCTTTGCATTGTCCGACGAGGACGGAGCTTCCCAGGCGTCGCTCGGCGTCGTCCCTGGAGTCGACAGAAGCTCACCTTGCAAGCAGCGATGGAAAACGGGTGCCTTGGTGTCGTTTCCAGGAACGTCGCACCGACGCTCGTCTTCGTCAGGTTTCTGCTGCATCTTGAGAAGGGCGAAGAGTTCTGGAAGGTTCGCTTGCGTGTTGGATGGAGGAGAGCTGCTGGTGGGACCGCTGCTTGTCGAACCGAACGACGGCTTCGGCTCGAACTTCCAGCCTCTGTCGCGCTTCGATGCAGCGACGGTTGACATCTTTCGAAGCCGCAGATGCGCCAGGCTCGGATGGAATGGGCGAAGCTCCGGGATCGATGGTTTTGGCAGCCAGATTGCGACGCGGCAGACGTGGAACGAATTCAGCGCGAGCAGAACGTGCAGCTCGTGCCCGGAACGTGCATCCAACGATCGAGCCAGCGATTAAGGCGAAGCCGCATCGGGGCCTGCGGAGCGCGCGCTCGTAACCCGATGATGATGATGATGCGCCTTTAAAACACGGCGTCTAGCCACAACAGGCCGGGGGGGGGGGGGGGGGGGGGGGGGGGGGGGGGGCAGAAACCGGGTGGTTTGTACGCGCAGGTAATAAGTTCAGAAAACAAACGAAGTCGAAAAGGTAAAACTACGAATTAGAAGAGTATAGTGTAATTGAGAAGTGAGACCAGATGAAATGGGCGGTTATCTTTAAAAGAGAAGGAACAAGAAGATCCATTGCACGATATACAGAATTCAGAACAATTATATGCATTGTCAGGGAAGTAAGAATTAGCTAGGTAAATGTTTCGTTTGCTTGAATGAAATCGATGAAAACACGTCACTGTGACTAAAAGCTTGTGGTTCCGAACGGTAGTAATAATCTAGCTCTAAAATTCAAACGAAGTTTAGAAAGCTGCGCTTCGAGAAGTCTTTTAGGGGCGAAGCTCCTTAGGGTGTGGGTCTGTCCTTCCTCCGTATGTAGCCACCTGTAGTTTTATGAAGTGTTCACTAGATGGCGTAAGTCCGTAGCTCTGGTTGGCATGGAGACCGCTATGTATGTATGTATGTATGTATGTATGTATGTATGTATGTATGTATGTATGTATGTATGTATGTATGTATGTATGTATGTATGTATGTATGTATGTATGTATACGCATATATACATATATATTATATGTATAGTATAACCGAAAGCCGACTTCCGCTTTTGTGTCCACTTCCGGTACCGCTTCCGGTTCCGCTTCCGGAAAACGCTTCCGGTGTTTTTCTCTCTCGTCCGTAGCTAGGTGCGCTGCGGTGCACAAGGGCGTTCGTTCCCGACGCGCGTTCTCTTTCTCTCGTTACCGACGCGCGCTCTCTTTCTTTCTCGTCCGTAGCTAGGGGCGCTGCGGTGCACAAGGGCGTTCGTTCCCGACGCGCGCTCTATTTCTCTCTCGTTCCCGATGCGCGCTCTCTTTATCTCTCGTCCGTAGCTGTGCTTTTCCCGAATGATCCCCCGGTGCTTCGCCCATTCATCATCATTCACTTCGTGGATATGCTGTGATTTTTTGTTTTAGATGCGAAGCAGCTTATGGTCGGGGCTATGTCACTCCCTCCCTCCATCCATCCATCCGCCGTGCGGCGTCCACACCCCTACCGCGCATGCGCATCCTCCTCCCCCTCCTCTCCTTGTCGCATCTCCTCTCCTCTCCGACGCTCCTCTCCTCTCCGGATTGCGCAACGAATGGCAACACCTGCGGCTCCGCGAGCGATAATGCGAAGCAGCTTAAGTTAGAGCATAGCCTCCATAGAGGAGGCTATGGTTAGAGGCGCGGCGGTAGGTGCCCCAGAGGCACCGGCAACAGTCACCAACGCCGCGCGCGTTCGGTGCGAACGCGGGCAAAACGCCGACGGCGTCGACAACAGTTCTGCGCGTTGCTGGTGCTGCTGCCTGTCCAAGTTTATACAGCTGATAAAGCTACCTTGAGTCGACCCCATGGCTGCTTCGCATACTACTCAGGGTTGCCCTACGGGAAGATGGTGTAATTTTCTCTCTCGTTCCCGACGCGCGCTCTCTTTATCTCTCGTCCGTAGCTGTGGTTTACCCGAATGATCCCCCGGTTCTTCGCCCACTCATCATCATTCACTTCGTGGATATGCTGTGATTTTTTTGACATGCTGTTCTGTATGTTGTATGCGTGATTCCAAAGAATGTATGCAGCATTCTCTTCACTTTGCTGAGTGCTTGTAGCCTCTGCGATACGGGGGTATGAGCGACTGCATCTTTCAAACTAAGATTGTGTCACAGACCCCGTGAACGAGGCGCAGACGCCGGACTAAATTCCAAAGCCGAATTATCAGCTTCCGAAAATAATCCCACGGAAGCAACGACAATTAAGAATGGGCCCTCTGGTGCGCCAGCGAACGCCGGTTGCTGTCCAAAGACCGAGTCAGAGCCCAGAGTTGTCAAAACACAACAAAATATATTCTTCACACAAGGCAGTTACACACACACTTGCACACTTAGGCTAGATACAACACAATACAAATCAGATGGGTATTGACAAACACAAGAAAATAATTCACGACAAGCACGAAGAGTCCAACACGTAAAGTACAAAATAAATAGGAACACTAGGTGTCCAATCGTATTCACCGTGCTGGTTGGTCTTGGAGACAGACGATCTCGGCGTAGCTCGCGCAATTCTCGAAGAAGGAACTTCTTCCGGAAATGCAGACGCTCGATGAACCCATCGACTAGCTTGCCGGGGAATCCCCTTCTTCCGCAGACGCTCGGTCTTCACGTTACATCACTTCACCGGTGCGGACTGAACTCTCTGAACTCCTGAATTCCCCTTAACACTTCTCGCACGGCGGTTATATAGCTTCCACAGGCGTTCTTGAACATTCTTATCGGTGTCGTGATGTCGTAGCATTGCCAAAGCTTGGGAAGCTTCTACTCTTTTCTCGTACCTTCGACCGCCGCTGTCAGAGTATTCTCGAGGGGGGTGATGATTCATCCTGGTGGTGCGTGCTCTCGCTGTAGTAATGTCTCTCGACTCGCCGGGTGAGAAGGTGTCTCGGCGCGCGCGTGTGCTCTCTCACTCTCTCTCTATGGTTAACGTCGCTTCGTCGAGTCTCTTCCAGACGTTTCGGCGCCGTTAGCGTTGTTGTTTGAGGCGTCTGCGCTCTCCCCCTCTGTTGAAGTTGCCGCGGGGCCGGCGTGTTCTTTCGCTGGCTTGCGTGACACGCGGCACGCGCTTGGATTACGCGCTCTTTTGTGACAGATTGTATTGCCTCACAAGGGGTGGTGGTGTCACGCTAAAAAAGCGTATCGAAAACCTGTCGAAAACTCGCGTCTCGTTCACTTGGTATATACCAAAATTGGCATGTAAGGGGTCGAATGTATGACTAACATGAATGTCAGGTCAAGACATCAATAACATCATATGCTGCTCAGTTACTTCACGATTAACGATAATAAAATCTCGTACGTGTGGTGCATACCCGCATTTCGTATGCGGGAATGAGCCTGGGACATGAATGAAAGAAGGAAGAAAAGAAAGAAAGAAATCCGACTAATCAGGATTGTTTGGTGTGTCGAGGGGAGGGAAAGGGAAGGAAAAGGGGTTGGCGTGCGCTCCACCGGGCTTCCCTCGCCTCAGATCAGTTTCGGCGACTCCATCCGAATGCCACGCGTGGTGCGTTCCACCGAGGAGCAGGCTGCGTTTGAGCAGTAGCGCCGCGAACTCGCTCGGGAAAGAGCTCGTCGTCGGCGTGCCGATTCTAGCGAGAAGGCTTCCAAAGCCCAGGCGAGACGCCGACCCCGATTTGCGGGAGCGCGGTGTTGAGGTCAAACGTCAGCGGAGAGCTGCCGACCTTGAGTTTAGTGCAAACGAAGCGGAATGCCTGCGACAGCGTCGTCTTGCCACAAGTTTCGCTTACCCCCATGTTCTCGACAGGGAAAGGGCTGGCGATCGCTTTCTTTTTTCTTTTTGCTTGCTTATGGGGCTATGAGCCCTTGATGATGATAGTTTTCTACATGCGTTTCTGTGTGTTGCATGCGTGATTCCAAAGAATGTATGCACTGTTCGCTTCACTTTCCTGCGTGCTTGTAGCCTGTGCCTTACGGGGCTATGAGCCATTGCATTTTTTGCTTGCTTACGGGGGTATGAGCCATTGATGATGATAGTTTTCTGTCGACGCGCGCGAATGACATTCCAGGAGTCTAGCCATATATTGCTTCGCTGCTATGTGTTTCGATTTCTCATGCATGTCCGCCTCTGAATAATGCAGTTCAAGGACTAGAATTTATTTATCTGTAACGGGCGATTAAAAGAAATGTCGCAGTTTCACCTGAAAGTCGAAGCATCAATTGCAATAGCAAATTAGTAGAGAGCTATAAGGAGTAAGGATAGTAGTTTTATCAGCTGTATAAACGTGGACATGATGATGATGATGATGATCTTTTACCATGGCTCGCACCCACTGAGGGGGATAGGCCAAGAATCGGGAGGCAGTAGGTAGCTAAAAAAATTCTTTTTGACAATTAGATACCCAAAATAAAAGAAGGCAAAAACAAAAACAAAGAAAATTTTGCATGACTAGAGTAGTGTGCAAACGAGCAGTCAGAGTAACTGAAGGGCGAAAAATGTAGTTATATCAAGGTCAGAAAAAAATACAATGTTACTAACGAATTTGGAAAAACAAATTTCAGTGAAATTAATACTGATCTGATAGGTAGAATAAAGTTACAATAATTAACAGGGTAATCGTCTTGTTTCTGTTAAAAATTGAAACACTGCGCAAAAAACGTCTCTGTGACAATAGCCGAGGGTGGAGGCCCCAAATGATAATAATACTGGTGTATTTAATCTTAATCCAATTTTGCAGAGTGGAGCTTTGGTTTGAATAACGTCGGCATGATAAAAAGTAATGGTCTATTGTTTCAATTTCCTTACAAGTTTGGCTCAGAGGGGACATCGTCAGACCAGCTCTATGTAAATAGAAATTCAATTCCGGGATGTGACAGCGTAATTTGGAGAATGTAACTTCTAGCTGCCGAGCAGGACACCACTGATTATTACAGCCAAAACCGAGATGCTGAAAGTCTGTAGATGGGATCAGCGATAATTTGCTTAAGTCATTTCGTAGGCAAAACGTAATGAATCTCGATGCAGTGACGTAAGCTGTATCCGGTAAAATATGAAGCACAGGTCCATTTAAAGG